>NW_012130653.1:0-4259 GCF_000143395.1 Atta cephalotes | reverse complement strand
GAATATACACACACATATATATATATATATATATATATATATATATATATGTATGCTCTCTTTTCGAAAATTTTTGTCTTCTTATATGAAGATTTTTAAATTCAACAGAAGGAGAAGCACAAAGGTCCCGATACGGAGGTCCCACTTATTCTGTTGGGTATTGTTCTACGGTGTTGCCGCCGTGAAAATAAACCGCGAAAGCTATATGTGAGAGCGTGTTCATGTGAGACATACACATAATCCATGTACGTGATGTGTGTTGACCGCTCCGCCCATGGTTTGGTTATGCACGGAACACTCTCTCCCTACATCGCGTTCTCTGTCTAACGCGAACGTCGGACCGGGCATTTTTATAGTCTTGCCTCAAGGTCCGGATTTAAAGGAATACGCCCCACATGTACCCCAACGCTCTACATCTTGGGTCCCTTTCTCCGTCCTGACGAATGGGAGTCTAGACCATGGGATGGAAGAGAGGGAGATTTTAGGACTTGTTTAGAGAGTTTGCCGATAATATTTCGAAGAGATTATTAACATCGCCTACGTTACGAAGTAATAGACAAGCGCATAACTCGGAAGACTTAAAACATTTTGATTAATCTTACTTAGAAATTAGAAATCTAATTTCTAAGTGAATTATAGAAAAGTTTTAGGAATGTATAAGTATAAAAGGTGAATGTATAAGTATAAAAATCAAATCGAATTCTGTGGACAAAGCAATTTTGTATTAAAACTCCATATTAAACTGTGCTTATGGCAAATGAGCATGAGAGAAAACTGAATCAACAACGAAGATATAGACTATGTTCCAAAATTTACTGTCAGTGCTGAAAATGTATAATAACATAAACTATAGATTTTTAGTGCTGACAATGAATTTTGGAACACAATCGTATTTAGTACTAACTGCAATGTGTTTTTCTACAGTTCTCTTGGTAGCAACTATTCTTCGATCTAACGAGGAAGAAGGCGCGTCCTCGTTCTTGCGCGGCACACGCGAAGATAAATCGAGGTAGCGGCGAAGGGCCGGCCGTGGCCTTTATGTAGTAAACTATTGGTAGTGCGAACAGCTCAATGGTGAAACGGGAGATGTAACCGAAGCTGCGTCATAAAACGGTAATGGGGCGTCGCGTTTCCTTTTCCTAGGGCCTTTGGCGAGAGGCAGGAGAACATTAAGGACGAAAAAAGGGGAGGAAGTTCAACTTGGTCTTCTGCCACCAAGAAAAGAATTGTTTTCTTGAAAGTAAAGAAGAGGAGAGCTGAATGTTAAGAATATTATCAAATGATCTCACTTGAATTTAAAAATGTGTATGATTTAATGTGATGAGAATTAAAAAAGTTACATTAAAAATATTTTTTATATTTAATATTTTCTTTGTAACAAAAAAATCCAAAAAACCAAGGCGAATGAGAATCAGCGTGGTAGTTAATACAAAATGTAATCTTTATTCCAAAAAATAGTACGGTTCGGTTCACTTTGGAACCATCCTCAGCAATACAATTTCAAAATATAATTCCCTTTATATCCAAGGAAAAAAATCACCATCTAGATCGACGCACAAGACAAGTTAAGACATCTTTATAAAACATCTTTAAGATGTCTTAAGAGACATCTTTAAGATGTTTTATAAAGAATTTTGAAAAATATCTTATAAAGGTTTTATAATGAGTCGGTCATCGAGACTTAACCAGTCAGAATCTTAGTTGTACAAGTTGGTTATTGGCCAACTTTAAGACGTAGAATCCCTTAAGACTTTCGACTACCAACTTATTGTAGAATCCCGATTACAGTTTGCCTAACCCTTCGTGGTCACATCTCCTAAGAATATGTTGGTCACACGAAGAGTAAAATGTCTCCAACATTTTTATTGATTGCCATATTTTACAGCTTTTATTCTTTAAAATCACAAAAATTACTGAACATACTTTAAACATTGTAGAATAAGGAAATACAATAGTTTTTTTAGAAAGTTTTTTTAAAGAAAGTTTTTAATTTTAACAAAATTTTAATTTGTTAATGTAAATTTGTTAATGTAAATTTTAATTTAAAAAAAATAAGAATCTAAGTCTTTAGATTAAAATTTTTAATATATAGAAGTACTTCAATATTGGAAATTTTTCTTTTTTAAATGATATATAGATAAAAGGAAATAATAGACGATGACGCATCAATGCTCAGAAATATAACTCCTGGACAGCACTGATACATAACATTAAACATAAATATTCGGTTTATAAAATAAGAGATATTAAAATACACTGGGGAATGTACACTCAACTTGCTACACATTAAGATGATTTAAAAAAGATATAACATTCTTTTATCTGAGATGAAAATGGAAATAATACGTATTCTAATAATCTAGATAAAAATAAGATAAAGCAATTCTTCATCTAATTATTCACTGAGTATATCATTAAAAAAATAGTAGAATATTAGAAATGCACGTTATTTATTATCTATTGAATATGTATTTAGTTAAAGAATTACTAAACTAGCTGAAGGAGTTGTTTCATTTGTGCAAATCAAAGATACTATAAGTACCATTTTGTATAAAAATATCTTAAAAACTGATTTGTAATACACGTTGAAAAAAAAATGTTGCAGAATTCAACTTCAACATTATAATAATCCTAAATAAGTTTCAAAGATAATCAAAGAATGGTTGTTTTCAAATAATATGAAAGTCTCAGGTTGATATTATAGATTCTTATTTTAAGATCATCTTAAATAATGTCAGATACTAAATGTTATAAAACACTGCTCTGTGATTGACTTGTGATATCTTAAGACTAAATCCAATCGAGCATTACTGGAGAGAATTCAAGCGTCGAAATCGTAAGTATATAGATTCAAACAAGACTGAATTATTAGATTAAGACTGAATTATTAGATCTTTTACGTCGGAAGGACGGAATCATATGGCCTAGACAGCACAGAATTTATAATAAATATTTATAAATATTTATTATTATTTATTTTTTGAAAAATATGTATAAAATATAAGCTTTATTCGAAAACATTAGTAGATTAAATATTTTATATAATATTTATAATAAGTATAAATAAATATTTTTAGTAAATATTTTTTACTTAGATTATAATGTCTCATTAAGTATAACATTTAAGTTTATAACATTTACTATAATATGTACGATAAATATTTTATAATATTTTATAATAAATACTTATTATGATAACTGTGCAATCTAAGACGACAAAAATATTTAAAATATTAAAATATTAAAAATATTAAAAATTTCACAAACATTTTATAAATATTTTATGAATGTTGTGTGCTGTCTGGGAGTTATACATATTACGCGTTTAATTGAATTTAGCTTGTCGTTATATCGTTCTGTTACTTCGAAAGATATGGCTATTAATGATAAATATTAATTAAAACTCCACAAAATTATAATATTAACGGTAAAATGTTAATTAAAATATCATCAAATTATTATAAGTATAAGTTAGTGTTATTATTACTCTTGTCTTGTGAGACAAATTATAATACTTTTGAACACGTTAGTTCAGTAAATAAACACATGTATGTGGTTATCCAATAATAAATGCTGTTTATTTTTTATACTATTTCTCTTTAAACGATATTCTTTACATATCCTTACACCTAACGTTAGTCAAAATTCGTTTGATCTTCATTTAAAAAAAAAAATTGAAGTTTTTACGTTATCGTACAATATAAGAAACGTTCACTAGAAAATCTATAATGTCTTCTTATCTAAAAAATGTTTGTCTTGTATAAAAAATGTTAATTTTTGTGTAAAAAAACATGCACATTAATTGCTCAAAAATGAAAAAAATGGGGATAAATGAGTGTAAGCGAGATTGATTAGTACGGGTGGACTTGGCTGGCCGAATATCTGTTGACGCGGGAGCGATGGCGACACCACGCATATATTCCTCGCGCACGTATTCCTCGCGCGTGAGAGACGTAGTGTGCGTGCTTGCATGAATTTCTGGCGGTACGCGTTATACGCAGTTTCTACGTGCGCTCGAAGAAAGGAACGGACCAGAGAGCGAACGCAGCGTTGTTATGGCTACGACGGAGTCGCGGTCACGGCTCTCTGCCGGGCCTCTCCGCTCTGACGGACCCATTCTGAGGAGCACCAATTTCGTCCCTCCCATCTCAAAACGCTTGAGAAATATACACGGTTTACCATTTTAGCTGATTAGTAATTAGTTTAAGTTAATTAAATATTTTGGTATATATATATATATATATATATATATATATCTT
>NW_012130652.1:0-4261 GCF_000143395.1 Atta cephalotes | reverse complement strand
GTGTGTGTGTATGTTTTATGAAATTGAAAACTGATGAAAAATATAATCAATACTACATATAAGATTAGCTAACGCTTAGAAATTTCTAAAAAATGTTCTATTGGCGATATTTGAGAATTCTAAGTGTCATATAAGAGATTAATTGAAGAAATTTTATACATTTATTCTACAGCATACATATACATAGAGATAGAAGGAGTTTAGAATTGTTACGAATATTCTGATGAACCACAAGGTATCTCTGTGACACCTCGATGTATCTCTGCGATATGCACACGCATACGTACAGAAAAGCAGAAGGAATTTAGAATCATTAAAAATAACGAATTATAAGATCCTAATTCATCATGTCTATAATACACACTAGAGATTCTATAACAAAATCTGGCTGAGAAATTTTTTCAAAATAAAAGCGAAAAAAGGTATTAACATACCATTTTTTTTTTTATACCTAATATCTCATTCTAACTCAACTGAACAGATCAATCAGAAGTTTCTCGTAACTCATCCAGTGACCAGATTCTGTTAATAGGATTTCTACTAGCATTTCGAGAGCAGTGGGTTTGAATCAACTTAGGTCGATTAATTCGAAAGTAATCTCGTTCAATCAGAAATCAAAATAGAGCATGTGATGTCATTAATCTGACCTAGATTGAATCATTTCGAATTCACTGCATTAAAAAATTTTATGATACGCATCACACATAGAATCGTTGACTTCGTTGATTATAGAACGCTAAGAGTGAATGACTTTTATCATCAATTTTAATTTAAGGATTTACAATGATCCTTTGTGAACATCTAAATTTCAATCAAAATTGTTGGGTTTAATGTGAAGGATCTGACTCGGTTAAAAAATATGCAGGTTTTGATTTAGAAAGATTAAACTGTCCTAAAAATAATTTTCAAAAACTCATTCTATTAAGAATCCAATAATCATATAAATAAATTTTTTCTTAAAAACTTTTTAAATTTAAAATAAATTTAAAATAAATAAAATTTCAGCTGGCTTTGTTTGGTCAATTATCAAATTTCATTACATAAACTAAGAATCATACATGTATACCTATACGATTTAAATTTAGTACATGGTTTATTGCATATTATCGTCAGTTTGAAAGTAGCTAAATTATATTGATTTTGAATGAAGTGAAAAAGAAAGACAAGCAAATTAAAAAGTAAAAAAACATAAAGCAGTAGCAAAATAAAAAGTGCAATTAAAACGAGTTGATCTAATTTTATACTTGAGATCCATATGACTTATGCTACGCGAAATATATACATGTCATATGTGTATGATACATTATGTATCCTAAAACACGTAAATAATTCGCGTACTTTAGTAGTATATCGAATATGGTTTAAAATCGTCAAATAAGGGAATGCCTAAGATTTTTAACGAAATGACAGTACATTTTATACAATAATATCAAGGAAATACCTGCGAATACATACATGTCGATTAAATCTTGCTCACGTCGAGGTATAATGAAGTATTTTGACAAAAAGCTTTGTACATTAGTTTAACAGCGCATTACCTATCTACTTTGTTAGGTTTTACATATCTATCATTGTACATAAACGCATATAAATGTATACACAAATACGTATAAATATATAAATAGATATATATACACTTATATACATATACATCTATTATTATCTATTTTTGTTACGTGTTTATAAAGAAGAACGTATTCTGTTCGCGGAATACCAAATGTAACATATAGAACGAGATTTTAGCGAATGGATAGTGGATTAAGCATCGCATAAAGATTACCGTCGGTTTTACGTATAATTTAGAACATTTATTGATTTGTGTCAAATAACGTTAAACTTTGCTAATAAGTTGACAAAATCGAGATCATATATATGAGTTATGTTTAAGTTTTTTGTTTTTTTTTTATGTAATCAAATGATTGTATAATTTAGTTGAACAGTGCATAGTTCTTAAGATGCTTAACATTTACTATTTCATCGGATAACGAAGAAAAAAAGAGGAGAAGGGAAAGCTATATAGATTAAGATAATTAGTTTGTACAACATGACAAAATTATATGACAAAATTGTTATAACGAGCTTGTGTTCGTTGAGGCAGTAAATGTTGACCGTTTTGCTTTTCTCTTCTTTTTTTTTTAAATTTCAATGATCCACGAATTTATTCTTGTTCATAAAAATCGGAATGAATGGTGATGAAGTTTTACGCTTGTAACGAGGTGACTTGTAGTGCAATGACTTAATGAAATTTAATTAATTTGTGTATATATATTACAGGATTCGTGATTTTTTTTACATATACTACATTTCTGCCTATGTACACGTCACACACCATCAATTACAAAACACAGGAGTTACTACTTACAACGACGTGATATATATACACGATTTTTTAACGGATTTCTCTCTATCTTTAGTATTCTGTTTTAGTGTGACATGGTTTGTTGTCGAATTAGTTTATCGAATCGTTGGTGTAATTTGCCAGCATCATTGTTAAATGTTATTTCACATGTATTATTGCAAGTGCAATCCGTTGTACCATTATAAAAACACGTATGCATACACAATTGATACACTATTTCACTTAATAGCACTGTTGATTATGTACGTCGATTGAATTTTTATTGTCCTAAAGGAAGATTTTGTACAGAACATTGTAAAATATATTTTAACGTCTTTCTTCTCTCTCTCTCTCTCTCTCTCTCTCTCTCCTTTCTCTTTTTTCTTTCTTTCTCTCCTGGTTTTATTTATGTGCGCGCGCAAATCTCTCGCTTCTGCCGTATTTTGTATAAATACCGCCGTACTATTGTTACTATTATAATGCCATTGCGTAAATGCCATGCCGTCGAGCCTTGCCATTCGTCATCCGGAGAGAGGAGAGAACCCCCAAAGCTGATTTATCTTTTACTTTTCTCAATACTCACACGTGGATCACGCCGTGGACACGAGAAGAAAAATCTTTTCTGTAACTAACAACGACGTTGTCGATATACGCCGGAGAGAAAAGCCATTAGTTTGTAATCATTAAGCTAAAATATATATAACATTTATATCGAATTGTGTAATATGTGCATCCCCTCCCGAATTTTGTATTTTATGCAAAAAGACGTCGCCAAATTGTGATATTTTTATACGAATTAACACAGAAATAGTCACTCCTAATTATTTTGCATAAACTATTATCTGATGTAATTTTACATCCCAATTAAGAATCACTATTAACATATTATACATTATTAATTATGTCACAATTCATATACATATCTATATATATCGAGTGAAAAATAATATGTATATATATTGCTATTTATATATAGCTTTAGTTAACATTTTCTAATAAAAACAGAGAACAAAAATGAAAAAAAGATAGGCATGAATTCTCGGTTAATAAAAAAAATATTGCGACTAAGCTTCATTTTTTCGCTGTTGAGACATAAAAATCAGGTAACTATTCCTGGGTTAAGAGTAACGATGAGTACCTTTTTGAAGCGGAAAGAATTCGAAGAAGTCTCAGTTGACACGACGCATTCTTTATTTATGATTCTCACAAGGTGCTAAGAGTCTCTATACAAAACTCACTGAAATCCGACATTGTGGTGTATTTTACTTTTTTATTCGCGTCATATCGACATCCGATCTCAATATCTGCTTGATCTCAATATCTCCTCTTGCAAGAGGAGCATCGTTACGTGTTCTCCACATATACAACCGTGCAAAGCACGTTGTATCGACATTTAATTCCATTTATCGTTCGATGTACGGATATGCTAAGATTGGCTCATGTTTGCATATTCGATTATATTATGTTGATCCTCGATCATACTTGCAAATTCATTTCATCCACTTATTGATCTAATAATAGACTGTTTTACAGGATGTATCAATCACTCTGATCTAATTAATTTAATGACCGATATTTTATCGTCATAAATCGAGCGTGATCAGTTTCTTGGAATATCAGAATGGCTGACATTGCTCTCCTTGACTTAAGAAGATGAGTTACGCGAAACTGTTAAGTATTGTCTCCGTTTGTTTACTCAGGACGCGTCTCATCTAAGTATATTCTTCCAAGTTCGATTTTTATATCGAAAGACTTTATATCGAGAGACTCCGTCTCTCTTTGCTTGCTTAAACTTTTACTTAATTGTCTTGAAAAGAAAGATAAATTTACAAACAGAGATATCTCAAGATGTGATTTGATAAGATAATGTATACATATTTTATATATATATATATATATATATATATATATATATATATATAT
>NW_012130651.1:0-4263 GCF_000143395.1 Atta cephalotes | reverse complement strand
TACTAATAATATAAGTACGGCGACGAAGAATACTACTATAATAATATATATATATATATATATATATATATATATACTATACTATATACTATATACACTATATATATATATATATATATATATATATATATGCGTGTATATACATATAATATAAAGATAATTATCTTCTAACATATTTTAATCGTAGTTTCTAATAAAATAGTATAGCCTTGATTTTTAAGAATATTTATATCTCTTCCATCTTTTCCTTCTTTTAAATATATATGTTTCGTTTTTTAAATTTTTACAAAACTGACAAAAATAATTTTAAATTCGATATTTATTTAGATTAATTCAACTTGAATGTAAAATGTAAATGTAAATTTGATATGAGGATATTAGTTTTTATCCTATAGATGCCTGTGGATAGAATAACGTCGGAAAGAAATCACATCCCGCAGAATCCGAACAGCCGCGGAAAAACGACGCAACGGAATTCCCGACGAAGTGCACCGGTTTTACGAGGGCTCTCCGCGAATCAGTCTCTACCTCCTGTCTCTATTCTACTTTGTTTACCTTATTCCCTTTTGCTCTTATATAGAGTGTACAAAAAGCAACAAGCTTTAAGTAAGAAGAAAAAAGCCAAAAAGCATGCTCCAATATTATTGAAATATCACAATTTAGATTATTAAAAACTGATAGAGGATAATTATTAAAAGCTGATTGTTATTCAATCAAAAAGTTAATTAACTGTACAATTACATTTTTATATGTTTCTACAGCACAATTAATAAATAATAGAGTTCATAAATATAATAATTAGAAAAATATGAGTTTGCGATAAAAGTATTTAAAAAAAAAAAAATTGCAACTATTTTCATTCTTTGTCAATACTGAAATAATATCAAATGTATCAATTAATAATAACATAAAAGATAACTGAAATTAGGCTAATGGATATTCTTAGTGTTAGTATTTCTTATTGTTTCTTCTTATTATTGTGATAATGTCATTAATAATTATTATACAATCACTACTAAATTAATCTTCACAAATAAAATCCTGAAAAAAGATTTTTTTGTAGACATAAGAATAGTTTTCCGCACACCCCGTGTATTGGCATCCTTCCCGCATCTTTCTGCCCTTCACAGAGTGTCGTCAATCTTCGGCTGCAGGCTCCTTCGAATTCCGCTTACTGTCATCGTCCGCATTTCTCACGACCAACGCACGATGCGGACTGGATTTGGCAAACGTCGCAAAAGGAAACTTTATTCCCAGACTGTTAACACTGTCTGATTCGAACAAGGTGATTCGTCTTCTCTGTTTCGCGTCTTGTTCTTCATTTATCACCGAAATCCGAAATTTACTACAGAGTTATACTAACGCTTTATGTTAGAAAAATCAATTTCATGTATGCTAGCCTGGAAAGAATTTTATGTATAATATAATTTAATAAATTTTATATATGTAATATTTTAAATAAATGTTCTACCTTGTTTTCTTTTAATTTTTTTTATATAACTCTTGCTAGAATTTTATTTAAGCCAAAAAGATTAATAAAATTATCTTAAACGTTGAAAATAAATTGGATAGTTCATAGCGAGATAGATATAATACTGTAAGGTTTTAAATCAAAATAAATTGAATTTGGAGTGATAACATTTTTAAACAAATTGATTAATTTATATTTCGAAATATTTTATCCGATTCCTTGATTTCTCGAAAAACGTGGATTTTTGCAAACATTGAGCATTGGGATTAAACGACCCGTTAAACACTTGTACCGCAAATGAAATATGCCGAGTTTACGCATTTCCCATCCCGCTTCGCGAAAATCGTTTCGTGAGATGGAAAAGATCGATCGTATCGCGCAACATGGCGATTATCTGACGCTGCTTTCGTATTCTCCTCGGAAACAAGCGGCCGCGCGCACAAATGCACGGTTATACCGTCTACCAATTTGCTATTCAATCAAGCAGATCACTGGAATGCAGTTTAAAGTTGTTCCATCCCAATCTCGTCTTCACGAGTTTCGCGCAATTTCGCATGTATGTGTATATATGTCTGTATACATATACGATATATATCTATATGCATGTGTATATGTATATTGTGTATGTCTGTGTGTGTGTGTGTGTGTGTGTGTGTGTGTGTGTGTGTATGTGTATCTATAGATATATATTATATATACATATATTTTATATACACACAAACACACACAGCGTGTGGGTATCCATTTCCAATTTCTCTTTTCCGGAAGAGTCCGTTTATCCACCTCGCAAGGAAATGCGGTTGCCGCGCAACCGAGATTCGTCGTCTTCGTGGTTTCGTCTGCGGTGAGATGTAGAAAATAAGCGAACGAACGGAATCGAGATGGAAGGAAGATGTATCCAATCGGATTGTCCTTTATTATCGAGACATCCATGCGAAAGAATCGGAAATCGGTTACAAATCACACTCATAATTTGTTGCTTGTATAGTTGTAAATATACATATAAACTTTCGTATTTTAAAAAATAAAATGGCTCTTTAAAGTAGAATAAGTAAAATTAAGCAAAGTAAGTAATTTCAAAGATTCTAATAATGACAAAGATAAAACTTTCATTTTTTTTTAATTCATCATTTTAGATTGCCTTAAAAAAATTAGCGCATCTATCAAATTAAAGTTAACACTAAAACGATATAAAACTATTAACATTTAGCGTTGTAAAAAAGAAGCGTAACAAATATACGGTTTATAAAAAAATGAAATGTTTATAAAAAAATGAAAGTGATATTTTCCGTCAGATTCCCGTAAAACGAATTGCATAAACACACGTATATCGAAACTAAATGCGTGAAAGTATAATACATAATAATATATAATAAAAAATTAACATAAATAAAATGTTTATTTCAAATATTTTGAGATATTTTGAAATTTCAATTGCAAAACCAGTAACAAAAATAATACTGTATATCACTATTTTTATTCTTGAAAATGATACGGAAATCCGGTAGTCTATTTATCATTTAAAATTTCGGCTTATTAAATGCAATCGACGGTTCACCATAGTATGAAAATATTTGTTCGCGCATTGTTCGTCTCGTAAAGGGCGCCTACGTAATTAATCACGTCGTATCTTTATGCATCTCCGGCCGAGTAACGAGATTATGTTCCCCATTCGCATGCATACCGTCCCAGATCCATAATCGTCGCCGTCGAAAGACTCGCTTTTACGATAGATCTTTTTTTCGCTTTTTCGAGCGGGAAACGCAAATTGTTTATGTATGAGAACGCTCACGTACGTATGTGCGCGCGTGTGAGTATGGTCTCATGGAAATTACTCCCGAAGTATAGTCATGAGCGGTATAGCCAACATGGTGGGACCCCGAATCTACGAGGAAAATGTCGCAGCGATGGAAATTTAGCAGTTAGTAATTATATTCGTAGAAGCGGTTTTTTTGAGAAACAAAAAGATTTTACATCCCAAGTATATTTTAAGAATGAAAATGAGAATGAAAATGAGGAAAAACAAAGGAAAAACAGCAAAAAAATTAAGCAGTTAATAATTTTTTGAAAATTTTTTCCCAAACGATAAAAACTCGCAGAGTTTTTAACAAAATCGATTTTCAATCTCTCGAATATTAGTTAGTCGCAATCTTAATATATTCAATAATTAATAATATTTTTTTAGACAATATTTCCACAATATAATTTAATTTCCTCGATTAACTAATTTTTATAATATTTTTATAATTATTTTAAATTGTCAAAAATGGTAAAATTTACATATTATTCTTTTATCTTTATCTTTTGAAAGAGATGTAGAAAATTAAAAATCTAAAATTATTTTAGTAGCATTATTATAATATTATTCTCGCAAATCATTAAATGAGATGTTATGAAAATCTTACTTTTTGTACTACATTAAATTTATATGTTGAAACAACAAAGACATTTCCTTTTAAAAATCGACTCTATAATTTAACATAATCTTCGAAAATTAATGAAGTATCACATATATTCTTCGGAACGAAAATATAACTTTTTCCAACAAGAAAATCTCTTCTTCTGAGAAGGAACTTTTTCTGAATAAATCCTTTTTCGAAAAGGAAAGAATCCTTTTTTGGAAAGAATTATCAGAATGGAAGTACTGATCGCGAGATTGATCGAATTTACGTGAACACAAACACGACACAGGCCGAACGCAACGAACCTGTCACTTCGTTTTCAAAGTAACGAAGGTAGACGGAGAGTAAATTTCGCAGACTCTCCTCTGTCTCTTTCCCTCTCTCTCTCTC
>NW_012130650.1:0-4260 GCF_000143395.1 Atta cephalotes | reverse complement strand
ATATTCACTTATATTCATAAATATATTCTAACGAATAAAAACAAAAACCACGAGTAACAAATTTCAAAAATTTAGAAGGTGAAGATCTTTTTACTATTTCTAAACGAGCTTACATTTCTCAGATAAAAACAAAAAAATTATTTGAATTTCACTATACTCTTTTAAAATTGTCCGTTTGATTGCATATATCCATTTAACTTTATATCTCTTGAAAGTAAATATAAATATTCAAAGCAAGAATTTTATTGTGCATAACTTGCGTTAAGATTCACTTCATAACGTATATTTCCCATATTCTTTCTCTTTCGAAATTGGATCTTAAAAATTATATTTTTCCTGATATTCAAAATTACGCTTCTTTTTCAAATCTTTCTACTTTGATAAAACATCATATTCACTACTTCACTGCAATATGTTCTCTTATTTTCTTATTATAATATATTTTTATTTAGTAATTTATTTATTTTAATTTCGAGTCTTCTATATCTAAAACCCAAAAAGAACTCAAAAGTTCTGTATACTTGGAAATTTACCCATGCAAAAATACTCAATTTTTAACAAACAATTACAGTCTTCGGTATAGATACAAAAACATTGCAACGAAACGAGTCTCCATCATTATAACTGACACAATCCTAGAATTCTCACTCTAATTTTGACCCACGAAATGTGACTTTCGATCAGCACATCGACTTTGTTTTGTCTTATGATAACGCTATCCTTACCGTAACGCGATACACTCGCTGTTTACCAAAGGAGAATGAAACGTGACACGAAATATTGACAATTTCACATCACGTGTATGCACGCGTGACAGCTACGAAACAATACTCGTCCGAAAGCCAACCACGACAGAAATGTATCGCAGCTGAACTCCAATGATTGCTATCCTATTATCCCGCGGATCAAAGCCACTCAACCAAAAGAGGATATCAAATTATTCACTCAACATTCCTGCCTATCCTCTATATCCATTTCTACCCGCTGATCGAATTTATTATGATAATCGGTAATAATCCAGTATCTGATTCGCGGATAATTTGCTAACTATATAGAAACAGCTTCGAATATTTAACTCTCAATCAGTTTATTTATTTATCCAAAAATAAAAGAACTAGTTTTTATTCACAAAAATTGGTCATTTTTTAATTATTATATTAAAATTTTAAAAGTGCATTATAACATGCTTTTCATAAAACACCTGTGTCAGCAATAACAATGTTCAATAAACAATAATGTTTAATATCTTTTTCCTATCTTATTAAACATATTTTTTCTCTGTGTTTAATCTTTCTTTTTTTAATTTTTTAAGTATATTATTTTCATTCACAGTTAACTTTAATTTTATCAAATACAACTTCGAACGTATAATAAACGTATTTTAATTTAAAATTCTAATTGTTTAACAATTACTATTTACTACACAGAGAGAGTTTTTATTAATTTATTAACTTATTAATTATTAAAAATTAAAGAAATCTATTTGAATTTAAATATTGGATAGTCTTGAATCCTTTCACTGGCAAATTATTCCTACTGAAGTAATTGCGGCGATAACTTTCTAAAAAAGAATATGATAATCCTTCAGACATTCTTCGAATATAATAATTAGACAATAATATTCACTTAATCTTGAATAAACAGATGTGCAGCGTTTACTTTATTATATACGTCTTCGAGACTACTTAATTTCAAAGTGCAAAATAATTTTACATTCGCTTGTCATGTATAAGCACGCATTTTTAATAACACTGTAATCGCCATTCTACTTTATCGCGCGCGTTATTTCCGTATACATATGGTTCAAGTTGTTAAGAATGATTTAAAGTTTCTCACCGGTCATCCTGCGTGACAGTAATGTCGGGCGGGGGCGGAGGGGGCGAGGCACCGTCTGTAGCATCCAGTTTGCCGGCTTTTTACTGCGCTGCTTGGCTTCTCTGAGAGAGAGAGAGAGAGAGAGAGGGGGCCACCCAACGAAGTGCGATACACGCTGTGCAACACCTCGCGATCGTCGCAACTCGCGTCTTCACACCAACGACATCGCCATCGACCTCGCCTGGAATCTGGCGCTCTTATCACTGAGTCGATCGATCGGATAAATCACGTTCGTACACACCACGAGCAATGAACTCAGTATCTTGCCGTGCATTCGGACAACCGTCTCTCTGTCGTCAGGATCTTATCTCCCTTCACCCGAAATGGTCAGCGTTAAAATATCGGCTCGCTCTCTTCCACTTACTTCTTGACTGTAGATAAATTAATTGTGGTCCGCACGGAAGTCGCGATAAACGGCGATCGACGGCGCGAGATTCAATCCAAACGTCGGTCACTCTCCGGGACCTCGTGAACTCTCGAAAAGTTTCTATCACGACCCACTTCTCATTCGCGATCCTCCTCGCTAATTCTCCTCGATTCTCACGAATTTCGTAAGATGCAATCTGTTTGCCAGCTCTTCTCGCAGAGAACCGTATAAGCGCGTCCTGCTCACAGAGAATAATATTATTCGTCCGTTATTCCGTTATTCCGAAGGAGCTTGCTATTAGATTTATTACGGAATACACCACACAAACATATCACACACCATACACATACACACACATATATATATATATATATATATATATACACACTACCTGACAGCCGCCGCGAGCTGAGGCTGCGGTGAAAGCGAACGGCGACGATTATCGCGCGAAGTGAGCAAGCAAGCACCAAGAGAGCCTGTAAGAGCCTCGGCTGCGCTCGTTCGGAGCTCCGTGTCCTCGTCAGTCCTCGTAAACGCGGTCGCCGAGCTCAGCGCTCTCCTGCGCGCGATGCGCCGAATACCAAACCGACCCCGCCAACAACTTGCCGATGCTCGTCAAGCGATTGTTGCTCTCCGCTCTCCGGATGCGCTTGACTTCGTTAAAGCGGTCGCCGTAATTCGCGCGATTCGTCAGGAATCGCGTTTCGATTGTAGAAAGTCCAGGAATGTTCGCTGTCGGCGAATCGATTATTATATTATATTATTATTGTTATTGTTACAAACGTGAAAAACTTTCGGCTATTCTATTAATTATTCCACTAATTGATCTTGCACGAAGCACGAGATATCGCGTTGCGAAAGCACGCGGGTCACTGCACGAGAGACGGAAGTTGCCGGAGTTGTAGAACTTGTGAATGAGTCAACTTGATCATCTGACGTTATCTTCGAAAAATCACGGAGAGGACTTCTTTTTTCAATGTCCTCCCGATATCATCCCGATAAAAATTCAGCTCTGCTCCTGACAATGCTTCGTAACGAGACACTTTGGGAAAACTTGGAGATTTTCAGCAAGTAGAGACGTGATCCCTCTTTCATAAATGACGGATCTTCAATCTCAACTTTCCTTTCGTGAAACAAAAATCCTGCATTCCGTATCCGCGGAAATCGAAAAATGATGGCACACGAGAAGGATTCCGAAGAGAATGCTCTTCGATTGTAAGTCGATGACACGGACTTGGCGAAATTGGATGTGCTTAGCGGCGACTTTCTCCTTCCTTTCTTGCAACGGCAACAGATTTCGATTGTCTTTTGGCGATCGAGTTAAATACAAGCAGAATTTATATTTTTAAATAAACTTCGTCAGTTCTTGCTTCCCACGTAGAAAGCGTTGAAATATTTTTGCGCTTATCTCAAGCGCATCGCAAAATTTGTCCATCGCTCGACGCGGCGAAAGAAATAAAGTATATAGGTACTCAGCTCGAAGAAAGTATATCTTTTCTCTCGTGTCTCTTTCTCTCGCTCTTTTTTTTTATCTTTTTTTTCCACTGGCAATTTTCCCAATGTCTTTAATTCCAAGGTCTTATAGATATCCCACGTTAATCGGTTCTCGACGGAAATTATGCGCGCTCCGTTTTATGCAACGGCGCGCGAAACAAACGTCTTCTCGGGCGCGATTACGTCACTTCCAGATGGGAAACGAGATTGCACGGTCCGGTTTTACGGGAGGCGCGCGATCAAGAATTCGCGAGAGTGTCACTTACGAAGGTGTCACTTTAGGACACGAACGCGGGGAAGAAAATCCATCGATATCGATCGGATCGCGGCGCGACGCGCCGATCCGCGAATTCCGATATTCGGCACAGACCTCACGTTTCAAAACTAATACCATCGGGCGAGTGACAGTTCCGACACCGTCTTGATATTATTCATTTTATAAGTTTCTCCCTAGTGTTTTCTCGATTTATAACCGACGCGACCGCATCTCTACAGAGCGAGAGAGGGAGAGAGAGAAGAGAGAA
>NW_012130649.1:0-4264 GCF_000143395.1 Atta cephalotes | reverse complement strand
GAGAGAGAGAGAGGTGATGGTAAAAAGAGGAAAGGAAAAAGAGAGAAAAAACAGCTTGATATCGTAGTATACGCGGGCGGATAGCCGGGGTTGGTCTGTTGGTCAGAGTATCCAAGAGCGCTAGTGTGTGCAAGGATGTGCACCCGCGCGCGCGCGCATGTGTATGTGTGATCTGTGTGAGTAGAGACTTGGCCGCAAGCAGAGCTACATTCATGGGGCTCGCGGCCGCGAATTAGCGACTAGTCTCCGCGTTCACGGGACTCGACGGCGCCGCACGGTATGTATTTCACCTAGTCACCGTCGTCGTCGTCCCGAGTCTCGGGTCGAATACCCGGACGGATAAACGGTACGTCGAACGACGGTTGGCATTTCGAGCACTTCGGTCGAAACATGAGGGCGCACAATTCACTCTTGTCGAGGATTCGCATTTTAACGGTGGTTGCTACAACTTCAGCCGTTCCAACTAAGTCTTTAGTGTTGTTCGTTCAGCGTCGTAATGTAAACACGCAGAGTGTGAACGTTGACTTCGTTTTAGGAACAGAGCGCGATAACACTCATATTGTTCCCAATTATTTCCTCGACGTCTGTCCTCGTGCCGCGTGCACGTTCTCGCACGCGGCAACACGTCACGCAGGAAGTCGTTGGCTCCCCGACAGATTCGACGCGGCGACGTTCATGGCAGTTGACCGTTCACAGTGGACTTGCGAGTTGCGGCCAAGTTCAGGGCGCTTCCGAACGAATTCGCGGTGGACTCTGGTAGACTTCCGAGTCTCGTAAGGCAGTTTCGATGTTTGACAGCCGCGGGCTAATTCCTTGATTGATTCTCAGCGATTGTCTTCGCGATTCTCCTATATTCTTTCTTTTTTCTTTCTCTTTTTTTTTAATATACGTATAAGCTACTCATGTTTTGCAACGTCGCCGAGATTCTGACATACGAGCGAGTGATATCACGCTCTAGTTAAATCGTTATCGAGCCCTCCGCGGTCCGCCGATATATATTCCGACATCGGTACGTCCTTCACATTCCTGCCGAGTGTCCTTAGATCTCGGAAACTGATTTATGACTTATTTCAGAAAGCACTTTGGAGCTATTTCCCTTTTTCATTCCGTTTTCTCCGTTGACACAAATTTAATAAAGCAGCTTAAGTTTAAATAGAGTGTACAAATGTGTATTACGCGCGACACAGTTGTCAGTCCTCTTTCTCACTTTTCATCATTTTTGAAAAGATCTATTAATCTTATGCACGTTTCTATTACTAAGGTACTTAGTTTAATTTTAATCTTTTCTATCTAGATTCTGGAATCAACTCTCTTTATCTCTTTTCAGTTCTAAAAATTTGAAAAAATGAATCAATTGAACTAGGTTATTAAAGTTATTAAAATTATTTTTCGTCTTTTTCTAATTCTTCTCTAAAACCAAAAAAGAAAAATCAGTTGAATGTAGGAAGATTAAGATTAAAATTAAATTACATTGGTATAGAAACGGATTCATTTTTATAAATATAAATTAATTTTAATTTTAGTTTATTTTATTTTTTATCTTTCCAACAATTTAAATGAATTTAAGCTCTGAAGAAAATAGATATGAAATCTTATAAGAGAGTTACTACCAGAAAAGCTATCGTGATTTAATTTATTCAGTGTCAGTATCAACAATACTTAATAATGTTATTAATGATAAGTTTCGATTCTCGATGAAGGTTCTCTTTGATATGCAAATCATGCATGCAGTGATTACAAAATTTATATGGACAAATAATCTCATGTAAAAATTTATCATACAAGAGCATTTCGTTTAACCTGATTTGTCCAACTTCTTTATCTTTTTCTAATTTTTACAATTAGAAAAAAATAAAAAGTAAGAAACGGATAAAAAGTAATTGCTTTAGACTTTAGCGAGTTTGCAAATCTGGATTAAAATTAATCTACGCAAAATTAAAGTTAATCTACATTAATAGAAATGAGCCGAAATATCAAACAGATTTTTCTAAAAGTTTACTTAATTTGCTTAAATTAAATGTTTAATATAAAATCTGGGATTTGTTTTATAGGATTTTATAAAATTCATTTGTTATGTTTCTTAATGAACAATCAAGTGATTAAAGACAAATATAATCATGCACTTATATGTTAATTTCAATGTACAATTGTCTTGCAATGATGAGAATACATCTTTCAAGCGATTACAAATTTTAAATAGAAAATAATTTATAAAGGTGATATGCAAAGTGAATTGTCAAAAGTTGCAAGGTGTCTTTCTGAAATAGGGCAAAGCGTTAAACAGTATTTCATTCTATAGAAGGCTTATGAACTACAAGATCAATTGTTCTTTAATGTACGTACATTTTAGTTTAGATTGATGTAATTTATTAACATATACAATACTAACATGTTTCATAATATTGTTATCGTCCTGTGTCTATTAGGAGGATAGCAGAGTTCGTGTTTTGTATTCGTCTGCGTTTGGTTTTCGTTGTGAAATTTGGCACAAGTTGACAGTCCAAGTGGAGAAACGATGAATGCCTCAGAACATGGGTAATGCATAATCCCACTCGTGTATGTGTGTACTTGGGATAATTTTCAATTTGAGCAGAAATGAGACTAAAAGAAAAATTAATCATATTATTTTCATCTCTAACATGCATTGGAAAACAGAATCTATGACATTTGTTAGTTTTTTATCCTTTTTATATTTTTGATTATATGAAATGCAGCTTTGGCCAAAAGTACAAATTTATAAAGCATCCCCACAAATTGATGTAAAATGTTCTAAAAGGCTTTATTGAAAATTAATATTTATTTTTACAACAATTTTAATATTTTATTAATCTTTCTTTGGTTTTTATTATCTTTTTCTAGAAAATGCAATAAATTGCTTTATACTTATCATAGTCAAGGCTGTATGTATCTGTCTCATAACTTACTGCAGAGACACAACTTTTATCCTCATTCTTTTCTTACACTGTAAAATATGAAATTGATTGCAAAAGTAAGGTTAGGCGAAGTATAATACAAGTGTCATTGCACGATAAGTAAGTTCAGCAGGTAGAGATGCTAACAGTCATAAAGTAGCATGGGTGTGTACTTTTTCAGGTTTAACCCAGCCTTTAACATGGCCTCCATAAAGCAGGCTTTCAATGAAGCTGTGGAAAGAGGTAGGTGTATTGTTAATTCAATTGATTCACAATGGCTGTAATAGCTAATCATTGGAACATCTGATTTCGCCTGTTTACTATCTCTGTTTCTCATACACATACATTGAAGATGAATTGTTTTAAAAATGTAAACAAGATTTTCATTTTTACATCTTAAACAAATATTAATGTTTAAGTAATAGAAAAGGTATATTGATTTCAAAAAGTTATGCATTACATTTTTTTATCTTGCAATAATCTTTTGATATATAAAGTTACATGCAAGCGGAATCAATAGTTGCCAAAAATAGTGTCAATTTATACTGATGACTTTTTCACATTTCGAAAGTCTCGACAGTTAGAATGCCTGCGCCGACGCGGCTGAGGGATCTGATCAGACAAATACGAGCTGCACGAACAGCTGCAGAAGAGAGAACGGTTGTGAATAAGGAATGCGCGTATATTCGTTCAACGTTTAGGGAAGAAGACAGCGTGTGGAGATGCCGTAACATCGCTAAGCTATTGTATATTCATATGCTGGGGTTTGTATCAAACTGTATTATTAACTGTTATTTTCGCTCATTTTTGCTACAGCAATGATACAATTAAAAAAAAGACGTTTTTCAGAAAAGAAGAAATATATTTTGATGTAATAAACTCATAGAACAAAAGTATGTTCTTAATTTCTATTTTTGTTTCTGTTCTTTTTTGCATGCTAAACTAAAATAAATAATAATTTTTAAGTTGTATCGTTGCATTGTAGCAAAACTGAGTATTGCGATATGATTCAACATCATTGACAGGATAAATATGACGTGTTAATGATACACTTCAGGTATCCAGCGCACTTTGGTCAATTGGAATGTTTGAAGCTCATCGCTTCGCCCAGATTCACTGACAAACGAATTGGTTACTTGGGAGCCATGCTGTTGCTAGACGAACGGCAAGACGTACATCTCTTAATCACAAATTGTCTAAAAAAGTAACGTTGCTTCATTTCGAATGCTGCCAAATGTTTTTGATGACACTCTGGTGGCTTGTATTCAGAACGCGTTTATAACAAGAATGTTAGCACGCTATATGCTATATGCATATATATATATATATATATATATATATATATATATATA
>NW_012130648.1:0-4264 GCF_000143395.1 Atta cephalotes | reverse complement strand
GCCATTTTTCGTCCCCAGTCACAATGCGATGCAGAAATCCCTTCCGTCTTTGCCTTTCAAGCAGCTGTTCACAAGCAAACAAACGCCGTTCAACATCTCTCGGCTTCAATTCGTACGGCACCCAATTTCCTTGCTTCTGAATCATTCCCATGGCTTTGAGGCATTTTGAAATGGCTTGTTGAGTCACTCCCAATGATCGTGCCAATTTTTCTTGATTTTGACACGAGTCTTGCTCAAGTAATGCCTCCAATTCTGCATTTTCGAAAACCTTCTCTCTTCCACCGCTATGCCGGTTTTCGACGTCAAAATCACTGTTCTTGAAGCGTTGAAACCACTCACGACACGTTCTTTCACTAATAATGGCCTCACCATAAATATTTGAGAACATTCGATGAACCTCAGCCGCAGATTTCTTCATATTGAAGCAAAAAATTAAAATCTCCCGCAAATGACTAGAATTTGGCTCGTAAACTGACATTTTCAATCGAGAATAACTTTATGATGCAGACACAAATCGACTAATGTTTCTATGGGGTTATGTTGACAGATGCCCAAGTTTATTATATGACATCTATGATCTATTTATTTCGACCACCACTTACCGCTAAAACCATCTATAGGAAAACGGCGGAAGCAAAGTTGTACACTTAATATTATTCTTATTTCTAAAAAATCTTTAATGACCTTGATCTGATTTTGACAAAGTCACTCAAGGTTAAGTCTACATTTCCATCATGTGTTTCCCCTTCAAGCCATGCAACTTTCGTTCGAAAAATTTTTCAATAAAATCATCGATTCGCGAGATAATCAACCATATCACTTAAAATGAAAAAAAAAAATATATATATATATATATATATATATATATTTCATTTTAAGTGATATGGTCGATTATCTCAAGATATATACGAGGTGTACAAGTCTGAAATGACGATTTGAGAAACAGATGGCGCACCAATGCAATGTGAAGTACAAAGATTTAACATTATACACCATTTTATTGTACCATCAACAAGTGTCAAACGCGCAAAGTGATTTGATTGAAAAGTGTTTGCATAGTATTGTGTTGCTGTGTTTAATATGACGAAATTTATATCAAATAAGGAGCATTCGCGTACAGCATTAATTTTTTGTTTTCATTTGAAGAAAATTGCTGCGGAATCATACCGATTACTTGGAGAAGCTTATGGTGAACATGCTCCATCGCAAAAAACATGTGAACGATGGTTTCAGTGTTTCAAAATTGGAGATTTCGATGTTGCAGACAAGGAACACGGAAAACTACCCAAAAAATAGGAAGACGTGGAATTGCAAGCATTGCTGGATGAAGATGATTCACAAACATAAAAACAACTCGCAGAGCAATTGACCGTTAGTCAACAAGCTGTTTCCAATCGCCTACGAGAAATGGTAAAGATTCAGAAAGTCGGAAGATGGGTGCCACATGATTTGAACGAGAGACAGATGGA
Organism: Atta cephalotes; assembly: GCF_000143395.1. Lineage (NCBI taxonomy): Eukaryota > Metazoa > Arthropoda > Insecta > Hymenoptera > Formicidae > Atta > Atta cephalotes. Next base: position 2,795 of record NW_012130648.1, on the reverse strand, counting down.
GAAGCGCAAAAACACATGTGAAATTTTGCTCGAAGGATACAGAAAAAAGTCATTCTTGCATCGTATCATTACTGGGGATGAAAAGTGGATTTTTTTTGAGAATCCCAAGCGCAAAAAATCATAGGTAGACCCAGGCGCACCATCCATATCGACCGAATCGCTTTGGCAGGAAGACGATTCTGTGTTTGGTGGGACCAGAAAGGTGTGGTCTATTATGAGCTATTGCCTGGCGAAACGGTTAATACCAAACGTTATCAACAACAATTGATCGATTTGAACCGTTCGCTGCTTTAAAAACGATCAGAATACCAAAAGAGGCAACACAAGGTCATTTTTCTCTATGACAATGCTTCATCACATACGGCAAAACCAGTTCGGAACACGTTGGAAGCACTCAGCTAGGAAATTCTACCCCATGCGGCTTACTCACCAGACTTAGTTCCTTCCGATTACCACTTGTTTGCATCGATGGGTCACGCACTTGCTGAGTAGCGCTTTGGTTCGTACGAAGATGTGAAAAAATGGGTCGATGAATGGTTCGCGACAAAAGGGGAAAATTTTTATTGGCATGGTATCCACAAATTGCCCGAAAAATGGGAAAAAGATGTAACTAGCAATGGAGCTACTTTGAATAAATCTCTTTTTATCATTCTTCCGAACTTAACGTGTTTTTTTTTGGAAAAAAATCGTCATTTCATACTTGTACACCTAGTATATACGAGGTTCGTGCATCCGATTCGCCAAAAATCCAAATTAAATTATTTTGTAACGGGGATGCAATCATCCTCGAAGTACTCTCCCCTTGACAGAATACACTTGGTCTAACGCTTCTCCTTTTCTTGAAAGCAGTACTGCATGTCTTCCTTTATCAGTTCCTTTAGAAGCTTCGTTTTATCAACAACCATAAAATATTTATCTCGCATGATATTTTTTATTTTAGGTAGAAGTCACAAGGTGTTATTAGATGAATAGGGAGGGTGATCTATGGTAGTGATATTGATTTAGCCAAAAATTCGCGCGTAACGAACGCGATGTGCGAAGGTGTATTGTCCTGATGCAAAATCCATGCATTCTTCGCCCACAATTCGAGTATGTATACATTCACTTTAAGGCTTCAACATAGAATTTTGCATTAAGATTCACCTTCTGGAACATATTCATGATAAACAATTCCACGAATATTGAAAAAATTACAAGCATGATCTTGATTTTTGAATGATTCTTGCGCGTTTTTTTAGTACGAGGTGAACCACGGTGCTTTTATTCTTCTCTCTGCCTTTATATTTCAGGATTATACTCATAAATCCAGGATTCGTCTCCAGTTATCATCTTTTTGAGAAAATTTGAATCTTGGGCATTTTCGATCTAGTCATTGCAACAATCAATATGTCTTTGTTTTTGCTCTTCAAAACTTTCAGAATAATTTTTGCACACAGTTTCCGCATGTTTAAATCTTCTTTTAAAATTGTCAGAACACTACGTTACTGTTCCAAATTTTTCTGCAATCATTTTAGTAATTCGACGGTCTGCCTTCACTAAATCGTAAACACGTTGAATGTTCTCATCGACATGTGAAAAGGCGTCATCATGGCAGACTCATCATATCCAACATTTGAAGAATTTTCTGGCCGCATTTGCTAAGTTTGACGAGAAATTTGATGTTGGTTTTTTGCTCGGTTAAAATGTCTCGCTCCATTCTGCCAACACGACCAAAAGTATTGGAAGTACAAATTAGTTCGATCCGTTTTTTGTGCATTTATTTCAAAACAGAATGAATGAAGATCAAGTAAAAGTTAAAGTAATCCATCGCTGCCTACTACTTTTTCCCATCTCTCAGGCAATTTTCGAATTCCATCTCGAAAAAATGACTTGTCTTTGGAGGCGATCCAATTTTGGAGCCAATTTTCGATTTCTGCGAAAGAAGTGAACTGCTGCATCCTTCGGAACAACCAGTAATCAGAAGGAGCAATGTCCGAAGAATATGGCGGGTGCGGTAAAACATCCCATTTGAGCGTTTCCAAATATTTTTTTAGCAACATGAGGCCGAGCGTTGTCATGAAGAAGAATAACTTTATCATGTTTTTGCTCGTATTGTGGCTGTTTTTGATGCAATGCATGGCTCAAACGAATCAATTATAGCTGATACCGATCGCCCATATGGAATCGCCAGGTTTCAGCAGCTCAGAGTAAACAAGACCCTTTTGGTCCCACCAGATACAGAGCATGATCTTCGAATCATGAATGTTCGGTCATGGTGTTGATGTTGTCGATGATAACAATTGACCGGGCTTAGCGTAGTATTTTTTCTTCTTGGGGTTGTCGTAGAATATCCACTTCTCATCTCCAGTCACAATCCGATGCAAAAAACCTTTTTTCTGTTGTCTTTGAATCAGCTGTTCGCAAGTGAAAAAATCGCCTTTCAACGTCTCTCGGTTTCAGTTCATAAAGCACCTAATTTGTCCTTGTTTTTGAATCATTCCCAATGGCTCTCAATCAGAAACGACTTGTTGAATTATCCTCAATGATTCTGCAAGCTCCTCTTGCGTTTGACTCTGATCTTCTTCGAGTAATGCCTCTAATTCTTTGTCTTCGAATTTTTTTAGCTGTCCAGAGCGAGGCTTGTCTTCAACGCTGAAATCTCCATCCTTGAAATGTCGAAGCCATTTCCTGCATGATTTATCAGTTGGAGCAGTATCACCATAAACTTCGACAAGCATTCGATGGGCTTCAGCCGCACTTTTTTTCCAATTAAAGCAGAAAATGAAAATCCTTCCACAAATGCTGCTTGGTTAACA
>NW_012130647.1:0-4268 GCF_000143395.1 Atta cephalotes | reverse complement strand
ATATATATATATATATATATATATATATATATATATATATTACAATTGCAGAAGATATAATTGTAATATATGATAAAAAGTTTCAAAAAATATATGTTTTTATTTTTCTTAATTCTTAAATTATTTAATCGAACAACCTTACAAGATGCATTTTGATGACAGGAAATGAAAATATTCAACGTGCTGACTCGTATTGCAATTTTAAAGTTAAATGTTCTACAAAGTTACTAAACTTGGATTACGGAGACTGAGTAACAGAAATATATGTTACTATGAAGTTAGATTGGCTTACATAAAGATAACTGCAATTATGTGAATTTCCATCCAAGAAATTACCAGTGAAAATACTCACGAAATTTAACGCACTTAGCATAACGTAAAGTATTGTTGGAACGTAAATAGAATTACCGTGAAATAGAACATACTTAATTTACTTCAGACTTCCGTGCGCGACGAACCTGAAAGCATTATCTTGCTCAATATTTCAATCGTTTTATCTTATGATATAAAATATACTCATAATTAGCAATTTAAATTATTTCATACATCAGATTTTTTATATATTAAGTTATTTTATATATTATGTTTTTTAGTTTTTAATTTTTTTATTTAATAACAAATTTTATTGTAATCATTTTATTGTAATCATTTAAATTAAAATTTGTTTTAACTAAACGACGTTTATTTAAAATAATAGGAAAAGATAAGATTGTCGCGATAAAACGTAACATTTATCAGAGAAATTCTTTTTCTAATGAGCAAGATTATAATTGTATCTAACTGTTAGTGACAATTGAAGAGAAATTTTATTTCACGGCAGATCTACAGTACAGATTTGCCGACAGATATGTCAATATTAGTCAACGATATATCGAGTAATGAAATAGATCAAAGAAAATACTTTCGTTAACTCATCAAAGCCAAATGTTATCTCGATGTAGGAATTTTCTCGCATATACGCAAAGAACATTCGACGAAGCGCAGAAACATTTATAGCAGAATTAATAAAATTACTATGAGCGAATGGTTGAAAGATAGTATTGTTTCCAGGTCAGTGATTTTAAACCAAGTGTACCAGAAATATTAACGATCGTAATAACAGTAAAATATTAAAAAGCTGCTAAGACGATTTTCATGCTGTTTTCGAATGCATAAACGTCGAAACGATGGAATCTTCAAAATTTATAATAAATTCGGACTATGCGCGGAGGTGGAGAAAAGAATCACGGAAAACAACAGACTGTTTCATTGTAAATTGCTTTATAAAAAGCATATGAAAATAAACAATGGACATTTGCATGGCTTGGAACATGCATATTATAAAAATGCTTCGAAAATAAAAAAAATGCATTGAGATATTTATATATGGGACTTTTCGTTAAAGCAGTTTTTGTTTAAAACTTTATTTTATCAATTTTCTAAAATTTAAATTAATGAAAATTATAATTTTTTACAATAAATTAGCTTTATGTACATATACGTAAATATACACACTCTTTCTTTATGTCAATTAATTAATTTTGAAAATGGATATTTTTAAATTCTTTCTTTTACTAAATTTAATAGACAGCTTCGGTCAAATGCTTTTAATGGAAAATATTTAATTAAATTTGTATAAATAAGATATTTACATAAATCGAAAAATGTAAATTTTCTATTTATAAAAAAATATAAATAAATTAAACCCTGTAAATTTTTGCGTAGATATTATATTTGTTGCGTAACGAATTAATACATAAATTTAGTGTTAATTTGAATAAACATTAATCGATTCGACTTATCGACTAATATAAACTTATCGTATAATATAAATTTATACATATGAATTATTTATTAAATAATCAAAATTATAGATAAAAAAAGATTTGATTAATTTTTATAATTTTAATTAATGCCAGTGTAAAATTGCATTGGCTTTTAGTGTTTGCTGAGTGTCTAATAGTTTGCATTTAATTGTTTGCTTTAAACTGTTTGCAGTTTGTTAGTTATTTTACAGGATACAATCGACTTGGTATTAGATACGAACCGGGAACGTACTCGGATCGCGTACGGTTATTAGACTTGCTTTAAAATGCAGGAACGTGCGAATAGGATCCCGAGTAATTTCCAAATCAATAGGTGTTGCGAAGCCTTCCGAATGACTTCGCAGAGAATTGGCGTGCTCGAATTCTCGGCTACCCCAGCGGGAACATGAATCGCAAATTCGTCCTCGCCACGATGGCGCATCATCCAGTTATATTGCAGTCGGATGTAGATACGGTGTAACGAAATCGTCTCCGGGGATATCATTCCGTTGCATACATCCTACAGCACCTCAAACTATTCGCAGACCGTGCGCAGTCTTTTCCTGGAATACGTATTCCTCGAAAAGTTCAAACAAATCGAGCTGCATTAGCTGCCGCATTAAATTCTTTATCAAATAGATTATTTCTGGGAGTTTACGTGTAAGCCCCATGATATTTGTAACAGTGACGAAACACGGATAGGTAAAATTCTAGACTACGTGATAGTATAATACAAGAATATCGTATTAATGACGTGAGAATGATAGAGATACTTTTGTTAAAATTTGACCTTTGTGTTTCATCAATTTGTTAACATCAACTTGTGCATAATCTCAGAATATATGAAAGAAATATTAAATAATATTTAAGTAATTTGAAACCCTATCAAATCGTTTTGCAACTAGATAGATTAATGTATAATTTAATTTAAGTAATCATCTTTATATTATCACTGATTCTTATTCAATAATTTTCTATTCTAATTTGCATTGTTATTTTAATCAATCAAAGGGATATTGCATATACTAGTGCAATTGATGCTTTTGTAAATTGCAGAATACGTGATATCATACAGATGAAAAATTTGCGGGATTATGCGCGCATTCTCGAGTATGATGCATGGAAAGCGTTCTCCGAAAGCTCATCATTGGTCTGAGCGCATTGTTCGGTAGATCGAGACGCGTAGGAGAGGAAGAGGAGGAACGGGAGATGTTATGTGTCTATGCATGTAACATGCTGAGAGCAATGCTATAACGTGTTACAGTCATTTGGAGAATGCCATAATGTCACGTGACCAATTTGCGTCGCGGCTAGGATTCGAACGGAATCGCGAATCCTCGCATGGCCTCCATTGCGATGAAAAGGTCACCCGTCGATTGTTGCAACAATGTAATCGAACAGATGCATCGAAGCTAAACGAACTGATCGGAAACATCCAACAGATCCCCGATAACTATACATATTGCGGTGGACATTGACAGAAAGATTAGGAAACTGTAATGGAATGTAATACTATAGGCTTGCTGGATTACGTTCTGCATATTCCACTATATTAATTTGAAAAATAGAATACTCGTTATTAAACATTATAAATTTTACAAATACATTAACAAAATTTATTTTATAATTGGTTTAAAGATTATGTAACAAATATTTTTTTTTATAATAATATTTATCTGAACACATAGTTTGCATAGAAGGATTGAGTGTACATATTCATTAAGAAAAAAAAAGAAAACATTCCCAATAAATACAAGAGATCAAAGCAAATTAATCGAAAATTCCAATTGCGAATATGCATTTGCTGTTAATTACCGCGTGTGTCATGTACACAAACACGCAATTAAATGCTCGTCGCTTGTGAAACGATTGCTTTTACTAGATAAGGCATATCTCATTTATTACTTTTTGACTTAATAATCAGATAACTGGACTTCGTCAATCTCGAAATAAAATACAATTGACAGAAATATTTTACATCGATATTACAAATCTAATTAGATTTTTCCTTATCAAAAATTATAGTGAACTGCTAAACTGTATTTGTCGAATATATAATTTACAACATACGTAGATAAACATGTAGGTGGAAAATCTGATCATCGTTTATTGAGTGTATGATAAGTTAAGTATAAATACAGATTAAAAAAGCACATTCCAAGCACCCTCAACGATGGAATGCTGCTATTATTGTACATGCGTTTTTTTAAAGCATCCTATATGTGGGTGGGCGAGATCCATGAAACATTCTGTTTTTTCGATAAACGATACTTCCGCATAAGAGTAACGTTTTATTGGAGAACTTGCAGGGAAAATCAAAACCGCTTTCATTATATCCGAAAGGTCATTCGTTGATTGCGTCAAATAAAATAGACGGATTGGTAACCGATACACGCGGATATGAGTGTTTTCTCTTTCAAGTAAAAAATTTTCATTTAATATCAAGTGAACACACACACACACACACACACACACACACACACG
>NW_012130646.1:0-4268 GCF_000143395.1 Atta cephalotes | reverse complement strand
TAAGTAAGTAAGTAAGTAAGTAAGAAGAAGAAGAAGAAGAAGAAGAAGAAGAAGAAGAAGAAGAAGAAGAGAAGAAGAGAGAGAGAGAGAGAGAGAGAGAGAGAGAGAGAGAGAGAGAAGAAAAGAAAAACAAATAATTTATAGTAAACTCTTTGCATAAAGGGTGTTTCTGAACGGCAAGTTATTTCGCGGCTGTATTTAGCTGCCTTTTATCTCTCTGTCTTCCTTTATAATCGCTCTTTCTCCGGACGTCTCTTTCCGCTGTGTCTTTAGAAAACTTGGCAGAACGTCATTCATAACTGACGAAGTTTCCCGGTTTAATGTACAAACGCTGCACCAGCGATGGAAAGTGGAGCGTGCCGCGCCCGCCGTGCCGGTCAGCAACGGAAGTGCGGAAATTTAAACGGAGTCTCCGTTGAAAAATGACTCACAAACAGCGGGTAAACCGTGCGGGGCGATCCGAGGGAACGTCAAGATCCTTTCCTCAAAGCTCCACTCCGTGTAATAACCCTGTTTAACGGCGCCGCGCCGTGAAATATGCCGGCGTCTCATTTGCGCCGCTGCGCTGAAACGAGAGAATATTTTTTCTGCCTCATTCATTTACCGCGCGGGTGTAATATATCGTTCGTTGCATCCGGGGAAAGAACGAGAGATTGCAGAACGCTGCCACGCTTCCACGCTTTGAGACTAAACAGTTTTTTAAGCTATTTGTTCGCGTCAGTTTTACTCTTAACTCTGCCGGTCTCTAATTTTTATCTCGATTGTGAAGAAAAGATCTCTCATGTATATATAACGAGTACTAATAATTACATTAAATAATATTCATTAATTTATGCACGTATCGTATCAGCTATAAATACTGGCTGAAATATAAATTTGTTATTGTCAATCTCAGTTTTAATTATTCAATAAATAAGTTGATGAATAAATGTGTGAAATAAACAATGAATTATTATTTTAACAATAACACATAAGAATATTGTGAGATTAAATGCGTTCTTTTCTTCTTTTAAGGGTATTTGAAAAAAATAAATGTTTAAAACGTAATAAATATTTTCTTCTTTTAAAATATCTATGTTGTAAATTATATATTAAAATTAATGTGCATCAAAAGATTAAAACTGTTCTATATTCTATATTGTGATAAAGCGATAATTAATATAAAAAAAAATGTTTATTTCTATATTTAAAAAAAATTAAATTTAAATATTTTAAATATTTGCTTGAATAGTTTTAAAGAAATTCTTAATGTAGACATAAATATTTATATGATACAAAAATCATTAATTTGATTTAACTATTATTTTTAATTGAGTAAATATTTATTTAATGTAAGTAAATGTTTATTTAAGTACTATTCAAAGAAATATGTAAGATTTAGTAAATTTCTGTTCAGTGTACTAACCAAAAAATCAAAAGGCCAAGTGCAGTTTGGCGTTAGCAAAATCAATTGCATGAATCGAGTAAGGTCTGGTATCGGAATCTCTGGTGTTATATATATCGGGTGACGCGGAAGCGAACCTTGCGTAAGTCGAACGATACTATACGTCACTCGATACGTTGAGGTACCGAATCGCGTATCGAGTTAGGTAAGTGGATTTCTCGCATCGATACATTCGCGTTACATAGCATTGCACTTCCCTCGTGTTAGCTCACGGAAAGAGCCAAGCCAAATTGAGCCATCTACTGTATCAGCCATGCTTGCATTCTCCGCTTTTGCGGAGTGTCTCGAGTTGCTGTAAAAAAAAAAGCGTATATCAGCGTAACGCGCATCCGGCGCCAGTGTAACTCCCGTAGAATTCTGCACCCTTGTCGTCCCCATTTTGTTAAGTATCTACGTGGTAGGAAAAATCTCACGTTCTTCTCGCAGTAATAATTCTCGCTTGGATGCCGCGGTTACATCATCGTCGGAGAATATGATTCGCGAAATTCGTAAAACTTGGAACATAAAAATACAGTAATACAATATAATAATATGCGTTATGTTACGTCACGTAACATCGATCGTTATTCATCGCGCATTTAACGCTTAATATAGTCATTTGATGCCAAATACAATTTGCTCAATGTGAGATTTCGCGATTCGACATCGAAATGAAACTCTGGCTGGTTATATTTAACATTGAATGCATAGCGAGAATTTGAGTCATTGTATTATATGTATATTTGTATCGCTACTATCAACATATATATAATTAATAATTAACATAATTTCCCGATAAAAACATTTGTTATTTTATTACAGAACACGAATGTAATAATTCCTATCAGTTCAATATTTATAACAAAAATAAAATTATATATATAATAAAATTATATATATAATTATATATATATATATATAATTTTCGCATAACATGTAATTTTATAGTTTTTTATGATTTTTCATGTATATTGTGAGAAATACTTTGCCGATAAGTCTCGTCACCGCGATTTACATTAATTGACAATTGACCGCAAGCTATCAATTGTTCGTGAAGCTATATCCGTTCGATCAGAGTGCGATGCAGATAAACGTAAACGTTGAATTAATCATTTAAATAGGACATTATTCATCAATAATATTCATCGCCAAAAGGAGGAAGATTAAAGTTAATCGAAATGTGCTGCTGACTGAATAAACAATGACACGGTCTAACATTAGAACATTATATGTCCAAAATTAACAATTTCTATAAAATATAAAATTTTATGTTTTGCCCAGAAAAATTAAACGCAATGTAAAAATCGCAATTATATAAACATGAACATATGTATATACTTTCTATATTAATTAACACACATTCTATAATCTAATATAATAATTTTACCTCTCTCTCTATTTACTACAAAGTCAATATAATATATGTATTAATATACAGCACGTGATGAAGCAATTAGGCTAGTCATATATCATACATACACCTAGTTCATCAAGTGCACGATATTACACAATATATATATTTGCAAAAAGATACGTCTAACTGAGGTCAGATTAACGTGATCGCAAAATTCTGCGTGAGATTTTAAAGCGTCACTTGACAAAGCGAATGTATCAGACAGTCGATGAATAAATCTGAATGTGATTATGAACCGACAAGCTAATCCGATCGGCATAGTAATAATTTATGGAAATTGTACGGTAAAATTTACCGAGCCGTCGTAACGTGGGGATAGGCGCGTAGCAAAGCAGACGTGTCGGTAATTTTCTAGCAAAGTTAATTCGTCGGCAAATGAGCGGGCCAACCTGATTAGCGCGTCCGCGGCATAATTAGCGAAAACTTCGGCGATCGACAGCGATGAAATTTTATGGAACGGTCATACCGCACTGCCCGTTTATGTTGGTCGTCGCCAAACAGAATGCGAGTATCGATCGGGGACGATATCGCGACACGCGGTATAATTTGATTTTCGCGCGGAATGAAGTTATGATAACGCATAACGCAATACCAAACCGACTGGCTGGTAGTTTTCAGGTCAGTGAGATACGAATTTCACATCGCGCGAGCAGATACGGCCGGTATTTGTCGACGCGAAACAAAGTGGTTTTATGCATCGACGCAGCTCTTATCGACTCTCCATGTCTATTTTTTAAAATAATCTATCGGGAACAGTCAGCATCGCTCGGCTATTGCCTTTAACGAAGTTGCAATGTCAATCAATTTGCTCTCCGAGTACTCACGACCGGGATTCACATACCGAGTTGCATATTTATCGGTTAACGATCACTCGACACGAGTCACATTGCAAACGCATCGAGGATTCGTTGAAATATAACGAAATTCACATACCGAGTTTTAAGTATTAATACCTGTATATTGGTATGCAACCGAATTTCCAATCACGAAAACGACATTAATGCTAGCCTTGAATGACGCTTATGGGATAATATAATTCCCTCTACCGGCTTTTACCTTAGGCATTAAGCTATTCGAAGCTTCTTTCTTTATTAGATTCGCGCAATAAAATTATATAGCTACTGTTCCTAAGCTTTGTGTCCACGATGCTAGAAATCGGCTCGAGATCTCGGATAGAGAAAGAATTGATCAATTATATTGGTCACGTGAGCGAATTGTTCAAATGTGATTTATTAATTCTTTCTCTGTCCAAGATCTCGGACCAATTTTTAACATTGTGGCTTTATCCACAAATATGAAATATTTTATTTATTATTGCTTATGTATTATGCTTATGTATATATTTATGTCATATTCCATATTATTATTATTATTATTATTATTATTATTATTATTATTATTATTATTATTATTATTATTATTATTATATCC
>NW_012130645.1:0-4274 GCF_000143395.1 Atta cephalotes | reverse complement strand
TTTTTATATATAAGTATACCGAATCTTAATACAAAAGAATTAAGTTAATGCTATAAAAAAATCAATGACTTATGATATTATATTTTATATTTTATACTGGCACGCATTATGACATGTCTAATATACATATATATAGTTAAAATATTTTGCTCAATTGAACAATTTCTTTCCAAATTCAGTTGGGCAAATATATGAAGATAATTCATCATATCGTTATTATTTTAATTGAAATACTGCTTTAATTGAAATACACTGAAATTAATTGCGCAAAAAATAATTATTTTAGGAAAGTTCAAAGTTTCTGTATCTGTTTTTATTATAAATACACATATAATAACTTATATAATTGCAGATCACAAATTTTATGCAAGATTTTGTCATATAATTTCGTAAATCTATTGAGAAAAATCTTGATCAATATTGAATTCAAATATTTTTTGTATAAGCATAATGCGATTGAAAAAGATCGTATGATCGCTTGAATATTCTTCAGCAATTTCTTCGCGGAATTTAAAAATATTGCCAATAAGAAATTGAACTCATAATCGTTGATATTTAAATAATTCAATGTGAATTTATTTATATACTACGTATCTCAAATTCTGTTAAACTGCACGCCAAATTGATTTTTTGGTTTTGAAACGCTATACCAATAGAACTCTATCGTAGTATTATCACAAATTAAATTATCTAGTAATTTAATAATTTGATGTTTTTAATATGTTTATCAGCATTATTAAGATTTCTAAGATATCTATGAGCATCAAATTATTAAATTGCTAGGCAGTTTAATTTGTGATAATACTACAGTAGTTCTGTCGATATTGTGTTTCAAGACCGAAAAATTAATTCAGCGCGTAGTTTGGCAAAATTTGATATGTAGTATATAAATTTACATCGAATTTAAGCATCTGCAAAGATTCAGCTTTGGTCGTTGAAATAGGATTTCATTTGTCCGTTTTTGTTTGTATGAAACAAATGTGCGCAGGACAGAGAGTCTTCGGATCAGATTCTATCTTATAGCCAATCAACAAACTTAAAAAATTTTTGTCATACGACAAAAACACACAAATGAAATCCTACTCTTATGAGATCTATTTCCTTATCAGTTGTATATTTACATGAACGATCCAATAAGATTCTTATTGTCTATCTTATTTAAAAATATTGCGTTGAGTTATGAAACATTAGTCATGACACTAGAAGATAATGAAGATTATCTCGACGTTATACGTCGTAGTTTGATCTGAAGATCTTAATCTAAAGGTTTCTGTAATTTCAACAATAATTATAGCACTTATGTGTATTAAAAGAATCGATTTACTAGAAAAATGATAAGTCTTGCAATTAAAAAAAACAATTAATGAAGACTAAATGATATATAATTTATGATTTTAAAGTAGCATTATAATATCATTTTATGTTTACTTACATTTAGAGATTCAATCGGTTTTTAGAAAATAAAGACTAAAAAATAAATTGCTAATAGTTAAAATAAAAGTAAAAGATTAAGAAGGTGATGTGCTTGTATTTTATTTTTTATTACAGATAAAATACATGTTTTTTTTTTAAGAAAGCATAGCTTACTTGTACATTTTATTTATAATTATTGTTATTAAGATAGAAAGTCTTCATATGTATAACTCATCTGTATTACAATTACCAAGGCAGTCACAATTGACTTATAGAACTGAAAAATGTGCTTTTATTGTACAATAAAATTAATGAGTTAATGAGAATAATTTTGTTAAACTGTATTAACTGTGAAAAAAGTTTTGAATATGTAAAATAATAATAATAAAAAAATATATAATGCGGTTAGTTGAAAAAAAATTACTTGAATATCTAACCATTTAGATACATTTATATAGCTCTGGAAGACTAAATATATTTGAGTTGTATTTATACTTTTAATTTATAAATGTAGAACGTACCCGGCGAACAAAATCATAACCAAAGTTGAAAACTCCCATGCCAAATTTTATCTCCCTCTGTTTTATTTGTAGTATAAATTGTAGAATCTAATTTAAATCAACAATTGAATGAAAAGTAAAGTTAGGTACGAATAACTATAGACAGTTAAAATTCTATATGAAATTATGTAGTAATTATTTACTTGTTCACGTAGGTCTTCATCAAGATTATTATTGGATAATTTGTAAAGAATTGCTATTGTTTCGTTTGCCTGAAATTATTATTAATATATTAAAGTTTGCAGTTAATAAATTAAAGCTTGGAGCTAAACTGAAAGTTTTATTCAAAAGGAATAAGATCAAGTAACTTAAAAAAATAATTAAATTATTTAACATGTATTAATATATGTTTTATTATTGCCAAATTAATTTTTTTTGCTTATTATAATTACTTAAAGCTTATAATTTATCTTTACCTTATAGTAGATAGTTTGACAGATATGATTTAAAGTTAGAATCATTATGCTATATACGATGCCCCAAATATAAACAAATAAACTATTTAAAAGCTGTCCTAATATTATATTTTTATTTATATATATAGTATAAACTTCGCGACATAGCTCTATAATAAATGCAAAGTAAGATGTCATTTGTAGTGACATTTGTATATTGAATACTTTATTCAGCTCGCGTGATATGACGCACAATTGTAGATGGACATGCCTGTAATTAAATCGTAATAGTTATAATTAAACGAAATACACAAAGACATAAGATATAGTCTAAGCAAAAATATTTTAGTGTAGAAATCGATTAAATTTTAATTACAATTTGTAGTTTGCGTATCTCACAATATAAATTGAAGTAATTGAATTAAAATAATATTTATATATATATATATATAAGGATGTTTTATTTTAATTGATATTTCTATAATAAAATTACTTTTCATTAAATATTATAATGAAGTTTTTTATTTCGTTAATTACTTTAAAAAGTACTTTCAAAAATTTTTGAAATTAGCTACAAGAATATGCAATCAAAAATAAGAGTTTTCAGTTAAAAGTTTTAAAATAATTTTGATATGATTTTAACAATGCTATCCAAGGAAACTAATATTTTTGCCACTTATTCTACATAACTTCACATAACTTTCTAAAACATTGATGTTTCATTGTATATGTTTTGTATAAAACATATATCACTAATCCTACAACTTTTATATAAAACATATATCACTAATCCTATAACTTTTATATAAAACATTTTTCCTGAAAATGCTTTCTTTTAAAAATAATCAACTATATCAATTCAAATGAAACATTCTGTATATATGTTTATATCTAATGTTTTTTAACAATTACATTACAATCCACATATATTTTTTGTATTCCTTAGCTTCTGTTCTCCGCTGATTGACTAATAATCTGTTTTGTCTTTTGGTACAATCTGCATTATCTTTTAATAGATCAAAATAAAATACATGAATGTGTTTATTGACTTGTTGAAACCTGGAGCTAGTGTATCTGAGAATTTAATGGAAGATATCTATCTTAGATTAAAATTAATATATTGTTATATATACATATATTTTATTATTAATAAGTAATGAAATAACAATAAATTAGAATTTTGTGTTTTTTATTTTAATATATTACATAAAACTAAAATAAAGGGATAAAAATTGAGAGCGAATATCATTTCTTATTCCAGACTTGAAAAAAATTATATACATATATACGCAAACTTGTATACTTATTGAAATATAATTCAAAATATTTATTAATGACTCAACAATTCGACGTGCGTTCTTGCGTCACGTAATTAAATAAGAGACACTTAGAACATTTGTTATAATTAAAAATAAAAAATCTATAGTATCAATAATAAATATTACTTTTTTATTTTTTATTAATAAATATTTATTTGAATTATATCTCACTATGTCTCACTAAAAACAGTGGATTTGTGAATATATATAAAGTTTATGTAAAGTTTATATAAAGTTTATATTATAAACTTTCTTTCACATTTTGTAATGTGATCTGGTTTTTTCTGAAGTTCGTCTTCGAAGTTTATTCTTTTATTTTAGGTACCTGTATATATATTTAGTACACAGAATAATATGATTTTATTATTTTTCAAACAGAATATATTTTTATTTTTAATATTATTTTATCATTCATGCTATTTTACAATGCATTCTTTACAATAACAATGCCATTGATAAAAAATAAAATTTTATTTTAAATCTTATGAACAATCTCAAAATTTAAGAAATTTTAAAAATCCTTTAAATCCTTTACAGGTTATAAATATTTTGGCGCACATTGTCTGTGAAATGTTCTATACATATCA
>NW_012130644.1:0-4268 GCF_000143395.1 Atta cephalotes | reverse complement strand
CAGAGATTAATTATTATAATTTCAACTGAATTTTCTTCTCTCTCTCTCTCTCTCTCTCTCTCTCTCTCAAAATACAATTTTAATAGATATTTAATCTAGGTTTTAATTACTGAGAAACTTAATATTGATGATTGGAAAATTACGATAAATAATATGCGAAGTATGAGTGGATATTGATGTATGTGAGAGGAAAAGACAATTTGATTCCTTGTTGTTTTCAACTGAAATCCGGGGCGCGAGAAATGGGAGCATCGGAGAACTGAGAGAACAGTCCTCTCGCAATAGTCGGAGTTATATTTTCAGGCTTGCAGCAGATCTCTCGCCGATTTCGCAATATAGGCACCGGGGAGTTTTCCCCCTGATGAGATATAGCACCCCGTGAAATTGCTCGCGAGCGGCTCGATGACGTATTGCGCGACGACGAACACACCGGGTATAAGCGAGAGTTCTGCAATACGAACCAGCCGGTTGCGAAAGTACCATACCACGGTATGCGAATTTGACGACACAGAGGAAAACTACTTGTCCCCGCATGCTCCGATATTTAATCGGCGCTTTTCAGAATCGTACTAAAGTACAGCATATAGTTTGAGAAAAAAAAACCTGGAAAAATTATGTTTTGCGCTGCAGAGAATATTTCGTAAAATATTTTGTTATGTTTTTTTAATGATAGAATTTTTAACAGATTTTTTCAATGAAAATTAATTTTTTAAAAACATAATCTGCATTTCTTTCACTTGTAATTCTTCTTAAAAAAAAATCATTATTAATTCCAAAACATAAAACTGGTTATTTGATAAATGTATTGTTTGATTACATTAATTAAAATATATTCTTTGAAAAATATTAGTATTAAAATTTTCAAGAATTCGGGAATTTTATTGCGACTGTTTTAAATGAAACTAATTTTATTAAGAGCACTTGTTCGAGGATAAAATCTAGCGGATTGATTGTGTGTCACGAACGATTTATCTGTGTGTCTTATTGATTTCAACAAGATGCCGCATTATTACGCACACGCGGTCTGGACAGGCCAAGAATAGCGAGATACAATTACATGACGTTTGCTTCAGAATGCAGTTTGAATGGCTTTTAATGCGCGCTCGCTAATTGGTCACAGGTGTGTACCTGAATAAGTCCCCCAGGAGAAACCACGTTGCGAAATGTACAGTATAAATGCATAAGCCAACCGACGCAATGTTTACGAAACGACGATCATTTTGTAAAAGCAAGTTGCTCTTGTTACTATGTGTAATAACATGTGTAATAATTTAATTTTATTTAATTTTTTTTCGAAGGGCACTTTTTATCCTTTTTAAGTATTTAAAATAAATATATTTTTTACAGTTAAAAGATGAAATAGTAAACATTTTATAATTGGATTATAATGAAGGAATAATAATAAATATTACATTTATCTTTAAAAAATTATATGTATAAACATCTATATATATGTATATATTTTTTAATTGTAATTATATATATAGATATTACTTCACACAAGTTACTTTATCCAAAAAAAATGCACATTCCATTTACCGATAAATAATTATCGATTTAGCTATTGCTAGTATGTTATGAGAATCAGATCTCGAAGTTACGGCGTAAAGTCGCACTGGTGCATTCTCTAATACTCAAATCGACTAACCAACATAGCTGTTTTCTGTCTCGTGTGTAATCCGGTCCTTTGTAAGTTGGCCCTGGCGCGCTTCGTTTCGCTTGATTATTAATTATTATTTGAAGGCAAATGTAGCGTGACCGTTGCGCGCGGCAATGATCGATAATTCATGCACGATGAGCCGTGCGCCTGAAGAGGATTAATTCGGGTAAGCGAGACTCTCCTCGGACAGTCGACTCTTTTGCCTTTATCAGCGGTCTTCGTATTCGTCGATTTTCTGTCGGAACATCGAACCTTCTCGTATTTATAAACTTTTCGCCATTGGAAGCACTCGCCACTCGCCGTGGTTAGTAAGAGCGACGCGGACCTACGGTAGAGAACTTCTCTAGAGGATATTGACGTCGAGAGATTTCTCGGCGTTGGCAGGACGATGAAAACTTAGTAATTTCGGACGTGCTCCAGTTTGCCCGTTGATGACTTCAGTCGAGCTATTGCGATCTCTTGCAGACGCGCTTATGTTCTTAGAGACGCGTTGAGACGAAAAGTTTCGAGCGATATACTCGAATAGTTAATAACGTGAGAAATGTTTTTATCGCGAAGAACAATTTCACGATAGCAAGAATCGAGAGGCGTGGTTGGAAATATTTTACAATTCCAGGAAAAAATATTGCATATGAAACTTGAAAGAAATAAGAAGCATAAGAGTATGCCGGATACTTTAACTTTGCTGACATGTTCAAATTTACTATATACATGGATCAATATGATAATAAAATTCTCTAAAAATAACAAATTTTATAGAAATTTTATAGAAGATTTTACGTTAATGGATGAAGTTATCAGATACTAGGAAAACAAGTTTTTAAATAAATTACATTAATATTTAGTTTATTTTTTATTAGTAAAAAATAAACTACGTTTTGAGTTAAATAAACAGACCAGCATAAATATACTTTATATTATATCATTTTAAATATTATATTCCGCATATTTTTAAATAATATCAATATTATTCTCTTCTTCTTTTTTTAATATTATACTTTTAAATAATTATTACAATAATTAATTACATTAAGAAATTATAAAAACTCTTAGCTTTTTCACATTAAACATGTCTTTCACTAAAATATCACATATCGAATTTAGTATTGCAATTATTCTGCAATATCTAGGGATAGAAAATACAATTAAGTGTTATTGAAAGCTTTCGCACAATATTTGTAGAAGAATGAGAAATTACAAGGGTTTATCGGATATTAGAGTGGACTTAATAAAAATCTGCTGCTATTCGTCGCTGCATTAAAGACGAGCAATATAAGAAATCGCTTTGAGGGCATCGTGCTTGGAGGTCTTCGATAAATTGCGAGCTCAATAGTTCCAACGGCACATTTTCTCAGGTTTTCTCCGGTCTCGCGCGCCCAAGGAATAAAGAGCGACAAAAGTGAGAGGAAGTGAGGGTCCAGCGAATTAAAGTTATTGTTTTCATAACTCTTCGCGTTCAAAGAGGGTGGACCGGCCAATGAAAATATGCCTCTGTTACGGGAGTATTAGCGGGGATTAGCCGGAGATTTAGATTCATCTGAGGCTGGGCGCTCGCTAAATGTCTAATCCGGAAATATGGTTGTCTTTGCTCAAGTCAGCAGGATACCGAGGGACGTGCGTGCAAACCAACAGAATTTTCGACGGGTAAATCCGCAGTCTGCACTAAATATCACTTTACTATGTTAGCGTTACATTACGTAAAACGGATTGCGGCACAGTAGATCCTTGCTTTTCTTGATCTGGAATCCTCGGTAGGGAAATGAAAGAAATGCATCATAACCGCAGTATTTGCTCTGAGTCAACGTTGTCGGTTTTACTGTGGTATGACTCTGCGATTATCTTGCGATTGTCTGTGTGTGTGTGTGTGTGATTATTGAATTTTTTATCACAATATCTAAAACCCATTCAAAATGATTTTTTAAATATTAACTGATATAAATATACTAAATTAAATGAAATATTGATATCAATGAATTAACTTTTTAAAAAATTTTAATTATAATTACCGTGCAAGCAGCACAAGCAGATTATATTGTTAATATATTATTATTTTAATATATTGTTATTTTTTTTATTTATTGGTATTTCAACATGTTGCATTTGTTTCATAATGATATCTGCTTCTCGAAAAACAAAAAGATCAGTAACTGCTTTGTGTAGCTGCTTTGCACTTTAATGAAAGAATTCTTTGATGTAAAACAGCGCCTGGCTTGTAAAGGTTTTTACAGCTGAATATCATGAGAAAGCATATGAAAGTATTGTTAGCGGAATAAAAGATAACAGGAAATAAACATTCTGGAAGAGAAAAATAAAGAAAAGAATGAAATAACGAGTTGACATTCCAGTAGCGTAGCTAGAATTTTTTACACAATATAATTTTTTAAGGATTTGTTAAAATTTCAATTTCTTTTCATCATAATTATCTTAAACAACCTTTTTCATTTTTAATTTTAGCTTATTGTAACGTGACATATATGATAAGAAAGAATTTATAATATTAACATTATGTGATATTTTCTTCTAATATATACTCTTTATATTGACAATATATATATATATATATATATATATATATATATATATATATATATATATATATATATATTAT
>NW_012130643.1:0-4278 GCF_000143395.1 Atta cephalotes | reverse complement strand
GAAAGAGAAAAACGTAAATTACGAAGGTCTATATAAAATATAATGATGCAATTATTTTAATTATTTCATCAAATAATATTTATCTTTGTTAAAAAATTATATATTTTTCAGAGGAAAGAACACGCACGCGCGCACGCACATACATACACGCGCGCGCGCGTATATATATATATATATATATATATATATACACACATATATATAATACATATATATAATATGAGACATTCTTGTGCAGTGTTAAATTGTTGAGCGTCAGAGCACTTATGACGATGTAATCGGCGTACTCGCAACTCAACGTGATGCAAGGAAAACATGTTCCGCGAACTGATGTGAATTTCCGCAAAGGCAAACACTATTTCAACCCCCAAATATGAGTTATGTAGGTCGACGGTGGAGTAGCTTGAAAATATTTCGTCATTGCGCGTATCATACTAAATCTCGTACCAAGAAAAAAGAAAAAAAAGAAAAAGGAAAAATGTCATGACAAGCATGTTATCATTGTCGGTAACGAGATTTTATCCTGCAGATAAGATCTAATTCGCAACGCGTAGTATGATGGATGTGTTTACGCGATGCTACATCGCGCGCAGGTTGCAGATTTTCCCGTTGCTTTCTTTCCTGCAGCTTTTTCTTTCGAGTATAGTCAGTTCCCGGGGAGCCAGAAATGTCTCTTTTGGGAAACCCCTCTTAAATTTCGCCCCTCATCCCTCTTGTATTCGTCCGCGACGACGGGCGCCGTCGGCTTGAGTGAGCTTAACACCTCAGTTATTCGCTAGAATTGATTCCGGGTGAGGTGAAGCGAGAAAGTCAGTGTTTATTCAGGAGCTCCGGAGAACCGAGATGGGGCGAGATTGAAACCGAACTATTTTCAATCGAAGTGCCCGGTTCTCTGCTCGCCCCGAACGAGCCCCCACCATCTCTTCTGCATATTGCAAATCGAATTCGATCTGTGCTCGATATCCCTCGTAATCCCACCTGCTTGGCATCTAACGTCTTATCGTGAACTACGTCTCGAATGCGCTGCCGCGATTTATTTTGGGCAACAAATCGCAAGAAATTTCTCGATCTCGTAAGCAGATCGATCGCCAGAGTAAGAATCGTCTATACATTTGTCCTTACTTCTTTCCTTCTTTTCCTTCAAGAGCATTAAATTATTTATCGCGTTACGTATGTATTATTAACCCATTAACATCGCATAATAAATCTACTAGTAGCTATATACTTATATCTAAATATAAAAACAATATATTGTTGTAACTTTTTGCGACGCAATCGATAGATTTTTAAAAGTAATTCAGTATAAAAAATAATTAATAATTATTATTTGATATTTATATTTTTTAGAAACTATTGTACCGTGCGCGTATGAAAAGTTCTAGATATTTTAAATTTAATCTAATGTCATATTTTCCAATGTCAAAGTAACATTTATTACAAAAGCAATAATTGAGTACACTTTTTAATACATATTTCTGCAAGAAATGTATTAAAAATTAAACCATATAAAATTGGTTCGAAATTTTATAAAAAAAATGAAAGTGTAAGCGTTATCTAATAGTTCTACATATTTCGGAATGTTTTAAATAAATTTTACATGCTTATCAATGATTAATAAAAAAAATTACTACTCTTTAAGGTAGATTTATCTTCATAGTTACATTTTTAAAAAGAATCATTCCGAAATTATATTTAATTTTTATCATTTTTTTAGTTTTATGAATGACAAGAAATGCTGTTCTCTAAGTTCAATGTTCGGGAAATAAATACGGTCTTAATGGGTTAAAAAAATTTTCACTTTGCATCTTTATGAGGAGTATTTGTATATATATTCCAATTTTGGAAAAATTCGATGAACTCGTTAAACATAATTTTTATGTTTCTTTTTTCGTTACTTCTCGATATCCAAATTTATATGAAAGGAGAAGATAAAGAACATATGATTTTTAATTTACGTAGAGAGGATAAATGTCAACAGATAAAAGCTTCGTCATAAAGCGAATTGGTAGCCTTGCGTTGACGACGAAATGAAATCTGGGAACAACCAGTGTAATGGAAGGAGAAGAGTTAAGGGGGTACGCTAAGCTTAGCGTTGGCGTAAGTTTTAACTAGCTACATGCCGAGCAAAAGCGATGAAAGCCAAGGTATTAACGCGAATAACAAGACTACCCGTAGATATACATAGGAACGTAATTAGCCCCTAATTAACCTAGCAAATACGACAGGAGCATCGCTGAGAGCATCGTTGTGATACCGCGCGTATCATTCCTTAGAAAACAATTTGATGATAGAAAATAATTTGATGAGCCATTCAAAAGATGTAAATTATTACTTTTATTTGTTTTAGTACATATTCTTGTTAACTACATTAAATACTGTATACATTAGATATTACTTAATATTTTGTAAATACGCAAGCTTTTCTAAAAAAAAAAGAGCAATACGTAAGCAGAAAATTCTTAAAGATATCATTTTCCATTAGTTAATACAACCTTGCTAAAAAATATATAAACAATTGGAAATACTGCAGTCTTTAATTTGCAATTTTCGCGGAATACTAGCGACGTCTTATAAAAAGTAGGAATATAACAAGAGGGATAAAATAAGGAACTTTACGACTTTTGAAGACTTAGTGAAGGTTCATACTTGCGTAGTATACGTTCACTTTTTAGAACGATGTACATAAAAATTCTATAAGTATCAAATAATACTTCTTTTACTCTCTAGGACAATGCAATGTCAATCTTGTTACATTTCTTCACGTTTATGGTGAACATTAACTTCAGTAAATGAAAAAAATTTTAAGGAAATTTTTATTTTAAAAATAATATAATAAAATTACCATATTATAATTGATGTCAATATTGTAATTAGTGATTGTATATCGTTGATTACGCATTTAGTACATCTGGTCTTACAAACTAATCTTTGTAAGAGAAATTTATTTATGTGTACGTGATGATCACGATAAATTTTTTTATCATCGTATAATCTAGTATAGTAAGGTTCCAGTGCAATTCCCCGAGAAAAGTTTCGCGAGAAATGCGCAGCGGAAACAGGAGAAAAGACGCGAACGTGACGACACGGGCGGTGCACGAAAAGCGCGGAAACGGTTAATCTCGTTTCGTACACTCATAATTTTTCGCGCGCATTACCTGAAGTAACGCTTACTTTCGTGAGAATGGGAGAACTTGAGCCGCGTACGGTTAATTAAACGTCGCCACCAGTCGCCGTTGAATAAATCACCCTATTCGCGGCTTGGTCTCGCGTATTTAGTAACATCAAAATCACAGGACATGTTTTTTTGTTTCAATGACTGAAAAGATAGTACAATATGTATGTATATGCTGCTAAAAAAATTTAATGCTATTGGATATACACATAATTATTTTTACACAATTATTTTTACAGATAATGCAAACAATTATATTAATAATGTTAAAATAATAATAGAAAAAATAATTCGTTTAATTTTACATAAAACGTCTAAACGCGTTTAATAATTATATCGAAAGAATGATTTTACTGAAAATCTAAAAATTTAAACACAGATCTGAAAATAATTTTGTCGAATTAATTATAGACATTCAAATATAATGAGCAATAACTAAATTTGTTTTAATATACTTCAGCAAAATCATTCTTTCGTATACATTTCATTAAAAAGAAGTCTCTTCCGTTTAATTCCCTTCGTATCTAATATACACTTTTTATTCATCAAAAATAGACGCTTTGATTATGAATCTCCTTTTTTTTTCTCTTTCTGCTGCGGGCAAAATTGCTAACGCATGGTCATATTAGTCGTGTTAAAAATTGGAAACGGGCACGTAATCGTGAGAAGCGGCACGAAGCGCCGCGGGGTCATCGAGAGGGGCAGCAGTCGGGTCACGGTTGCAAGTGATACCACATCATAGCCGTAATGCCAGTTAATACGCGTCGAACGCGTCATGTATTCTGGGGTAGAGTACCACGCGCATCGGTGTTGCAACGTGAGGGTAGCCGATAGCATGTTTGGACGCATATCCCAACATGAGAGGAGAGGATCACTCGCTCTTTCTCTCCCTCTCCCCCACCTTCCCTCTCTCACTCTCCTCCTATAGATGTGCGTTCGGCCGAATGTCGACGGTGGTGGTTGGGCGGGGCACGAGTCACTCACAGCTGTCCTCCACATATGAACACGCATGTGGGGGCATTAATCATATCGAGAATCCCCTCGGTTTACCCCTTCAGATTTCCCTATCCTTCTCTCTCTCTCTCTCTCTCTCTCTCTCTCTCTCT
>NW_012130642.1:0-4280 GCF_000143395.1 Atta cephalotes | reverse complement strand
ACTCTCCTCCTCCTCCTCTCTCTCTCTCTCTCTCTCTCTCTCTCTCGCTGCGTGTATTTTTTACTTCTAGATCTAGTTTGAATTGAAATACGGCTCAAGTTAAAACACGACACATGACAGATCTCGTGTATACATTTGTTATAATTAGGATAATTTAAATTTTTAAAACGGATCTATAGTTGAATCAAATTTCATTGTAACTAGGCAAGTTCTTTAAGAATTACTATTTTATTGTTATAAAATCATTGTTGATATAATATATAATATTATAAACTAATTTTAGTAATATGAAATAATAATGCTCATTTTGGTAATTAAATAGGATCTAATATTTAATATAATTTAATTAATTTATTAGTTAAAATTAACAAAATATTTGACTAATTTGTACATAAGCGTGTGAGTTCACGAAGTTGCACTATGGGCGGTCTCGTAAATTTATGGGTTTCTTATTAGTCGTCATGTGGATTTTTAATGAGCGTTCGTAACACGAGTTGACCGATATGTGCGCTTTTAATAATTTATAAGCAACGTCAGATACGAGGAAATGTAGAATGAAAAATGATAAGTACGTAGATATGTTCAGTGCCATTCTAAGTATTCCAAGTATTTTGTACGAGACGTAGATTTCTGCGCTATACACGCAAGTGATCATTCGATCATACATCCGTTGTGTGTGCATCGTTTGACACATTAGCGATTTACAATCAGCATCAAGTATTCGATTTTATGTTTCTAAAAATTGATAAAAATGAATAATTTTCGCGAAATTTGGGAGCGCGCAGTGTTTCGATATTTATTTGAACTCTCTTATTTCAGATAGTTCGCGTTCATCGCGTTTAAATTTTATTAACGACGTTCTAATGGACCATAAAACGATATAAACGCTTCGATAAATCGCAATAACAATAATTGTTTCCAAACTTGTATAGTACATTTGTTCTCAGGAATTAACTGAATCTAACTGAATTGTCTTTGAGATTGTTCTTACAAAAAATCATTTGGGTATACCAAATATTACTTAGACAAATTATACTTGGCTATTACAATTATAAATTTTATTTTCTATTACTTTCTTTTACTTTCGCATATCAATATATTATATTTTTACATTATTTATATTTCTAACAACAGAATCACTTTTCGAAATTGCATTAATTTTTTACACCTTATTTTTTCTTCGTGGAAATTTCGGCGCAGGGGAAATGAGGTCGAGAGGATGCGGTTGTGGAAGACAACCACTTTACCTGTGCGAAAATGCCGATAAGACAAAAAAAATAATTATTATCATGCCACAAGAGGATCTTGGCAGATTTCCGGGCTGCGGTTATCCCGTCGGCGTCGCCGCCACATTAACGCAGAAATAGAGATAACGCAACATTCTTTTTTTCTTATTTTAGAAAATTAGGGTGATTCAATTACAACTATTAAATTACTATTAATTCAATTACAACTATTACAACAATTAGTGTCAAGTCATCTAGATTTACAGTGCGAGTGAAATTTTCTACATTTTTAAAAAATCGTTTCTTGTAACGATCTATATAAATATAAATTGACAAATTTCATTTACATACGCTGGTCCAATATTTTTTTATTTGTATAACAGTTTATTATTTTTTTAAAATCTTAAACAATAATATAATATATTTGAGATGTGTAATACTTAACATAATTTTAATAATTACATTACATGCTTGTTCTTTAAACATACTATTTTTTACATTATTTAGCATAATTTCCTTTTTATTACAGTTAGATATAACACATAACGTATATAAATCGTTTAAAATCTAAATTAAAATCGACACTAAGCGCATTGCACGTTCGAGCCACGTGAAATTTCAGTGATTCACATGCTGCTAATTACTCGATTGCGCGGAGCGCAATATAAATTTCGGTACAATTTAGTACTTGGATCGGAGCGCCCCGTTGGGTGTATAATATCTCGCTGTAACGAATCGTCGAGTATCGACGCGGTGAAAAAGGGACTCCTGTGAATTAGCGTTAAAGTGCACTCTCCACACGTTCTTGTTGAGGAGGGTCGATGTATGGTGCTACACGTGTAGCAGGTGAAACGGACGCGTGTGTGTCCATGTATATCTGTGTGTTTGCGGATGCATCTGTATGGGTACCTTTGCAGGCCCGTCACGGGTGCCGCGGGACGGGCTGCGGGGAGGCGGGAGGCACTTGGCCCGAATGGGCAACTTGTTGCATTTCGGCTGGGAACGAACGGCTCGATAATATACTGCAAGAGGCTCCCGGTTGTGCGTGTCTTCCTTCGCGAGGAGCGCCGGCGGGATATTGGATGTTTTCGGTGGATGGGGGGGGGGGGAGGTGTGGGTCTTCTTAAAAATTAATTCCCCACCGTGCAGAGAATTCACCGCTCCTCCCGCCTCTTTCTCCCTCCTACTCAACACTTTAGTCCTTTCGCACGAGACTGCACTTCTCTGCTACCCAAATCGTCGCGAAATCTTGTAGGTTCAAAATTATTCAGACCGAATATGACGAAAATTAAATGAAAAGGCTAATTAAAATTAAAAAAATTTTTTTAAATTATGCATAAACGTGTACATGAACGTAATCTGTAAGCGAAATTTTATTGAATAATTTTTATTTTAATTATTTATTAGTTTATTTATTTTAATAATTGCTTTTTAAATTGTGAAATCGTCTATGCTTGCATTATTCTATCTTAAGCAACATCACTGGCTTGTAATATAAAAAAAAATCTTAAAAATTCCGACGACATTAGGTATTATTTCACGGCGCAAAACGCGAGTTAAACTCAACTTTGCGGTTAATAAGGCTGTTGTGCGGGATTTTTATGCAGATTGGGGAAGCTCTTCGAAGTGTAACGCTGAAGCCTTGCGCCTAGTCTTGTAAATTAACTCTTTTTCCCGACGAAGCCCTTCGACGCAACGTGATCAAGTTAAATGTGGCTAAGTACATTACTGTAACCATTTAAGCGATCTAAGACGGCGGCGTTCATTCTCACTAATTACTTCGTCACTAGAACTTGTCCATGTTTCGCATGGACAAACTCGACATGGAAAAACCCGTTTGGAAAAAAAAAAAATTGCAAACTGGAAGAACGCGATATTTTTCTGTATTCAATCAGCGTAGGAAAATAAGAAGATAATTATTAACGAGGGGAAAACCAATTTTCGCCGTGTTAATTCGTGAGGAAAAATAAGAACGGGGTAAAGGATCATGTAACGCAAAAACCGATAAAATTGGCCCAATCGCGTGTTTTTCCGCGAATTTGGATGATTTCGCCCCATATAGCCCCATGTATAGCAGTGAGCGCGAGCGAGCTCCGTCTGTGTAAACGAAATATCGAATTTTAATTTGCGCGGCCGAATTGTTTTAATTGTTTACGGTCGTGGGGCGGAACTTTTTGCTATTACAGTTGATTATTTATTTAATTACTTGCATTATAACCGCACGCGCGCTCGCTCGCTCGCTCGCGCGCACGCGTGCGCGCGCGCGCGCGCTATGCTACCGTTTCTCGTGTAACAAATTATGCTACACACCGATGAACCTTATAGCGGTTTGTCATTTCTCCCGCGCTGCCGCGGCAACCGCGGAGGGTGTGCGCATTGATAATTAAAATAATTCAGCCGAATAAATTAAAATTCGACGATTCATTTGACCCGAGCTTGACAACGCTCAGACTCCGATTTTACATGCAAATAAATAGCAATTGTTAATTAGAGACGAGTATTTACAGCGCACGCACACGCACCCGAAATAAATTATAACGGCTGTTTTCAGACGTCTAGTGACGTTCGGATAAAAATCGAATGATTCCCCGTGTGTGTAAAAGAGTATTCTTTGTGCAAAATATATTGTACATTTGCGAGAGAATAAAAATAACGAAACATCGTGATAGAATATCGCAATGTGAAATCGGAGTACAGGCGCGTTGATTAGAAAACACGGGATTCGGTGAACGGAGTGAGAATGAAATATTCGCGTCTCCGCTCCATTTTGTTACTTCGTCGCTACTTTCGACTACGTAGCTACGCTACCCTGCCTGCGCATTCCTCACCAACCCAACGGTCGACGTTCAACGGCGCGTCGTCTAACAAAACCGGACACTCGATACATGCTCGATAAAACGCCGCGATAGAGCCGACTCAAGCGATTAAGTGCGATGGCTCGTAAAACCTTGGCGGAGCGAGATCCCATCTCTCGTCGCCGCAAGTTTCCTCGCGACAGCGCGAGCAGGAGGGAAAAAAGGGCCGCTCTCTCTCTCTCTCTCTCTCTCTCTCTCT
>NW_012130641.1:0-4286 GCF_000143395.1 Atta cephalotes | reverse complement strand
TATATATATATATATATATATATATATATATATATATATATATACACACACACACACACATAATGAAAAAGCATCATGTAAATGTTCTTATTTACTACTAATTTTTTAAATTATTAATTTTAGATACAAAGTTCAATGGTATGTAACTCCTTTACCCATACAAAGGCTAATATTGATCCTGCTGCAAAGAGGTAATAAAAGTTATAGTCTGAAAATCGGTGGATTATTTGAGGCGTCCTTAGAATGTTTCGCCACGGTACAAATATTTTATATCTAATACTATACACTAAAAATATATTTTTTTATATAATGCAACAAAATGAAAACAAACATAATTATTTTTACAGTTAATAAATGCATCCGTTTCTTACTTTATTGTTATATATTCAATGCGATCATAACAATATATTATAAGTTCTATTATAGTAGCATGAAGTAAATAAAATCGGCTTGCAATATATCTCAACTTAAAAGCAAAAACGTTAACATAAATAATTTATAAATGAATGACCAAGAAAAAAAATATTGTACAATAATATTTAATGTAAAAAAAAAGTAAAAAAATATACATATTTGCATTACATGTTATTTTTTTTATATTTAATAGTAAATTACATAATATTTCATAATAAAGATAGAATTACATATTAAAGACAGAATAAAATAGATTGAATAGTGACTATGTTATTAAGTACTAAATTTTACGTGTTAGCTTTCTTTTTATTCTTTTAATATCCTCCTTCACACCTTTTAGATTCTTAGATTAATTTAATGCATTCACATTTATGTTTTTTATTCTATTTTTTTAATATTGTGCCTTGAAAATATTATTTTAATACTACTATTTTATGAGCTTCTGTTTGATATTTAGACTTGTAGTATTTCATATTTCATAAAACATTATTTAATTTAGTATAAACAACAAATAGGAAATATATATATATATATAGACTCGACAGACTCGACAGGATATCGCACACAATATATTTCCCGCAAAGCCAGTATGGTATTTAATACATTCTTATCGGTATTGTTTGTATCATAGAAGATTATTTTCAGTTTTGTTTACTTTCTCAATACATGATTGGCAATAAATGCCTCTTACAATGATTTATTATCCTGCCAGTGTAATTTCCTATTAGCGTCGTAGCACCAAATAAAGAAAAGAAGTCGCGTGTTTTCCAGGGTCCGTCGCCAGACACTTTCAAATTTAATAAATTTTTCATGCTTAGTATTTTCTTTTTCTACATCAATAGCTTTTCTACACAAAGTATCAAATGCACTTGCTGCATGAACTTTTTCACATTTTCGTACGCAGACGAGCTTAGGTCGAAGTTCATAGGCTCACAAGAGATGACTTTTCTAACAATGCTTAATAATCTCACAGCAAATATTAACTATTCTAAGATAGAGTTTCTAAGCATTTTTAAACGAAAGGATCGCAATTGATTGATGTTTGACCACATCGGCACCTCATTAATGATTTTAAATTCAAGGCTACGATGGTCTGATTCGCGAAATGTTATATTTTATTTACAATAGATGCGAATAACCAATCTCACACTTCCACCAAAACAATTAAAAATTATGGTAATAAAGAGTTGGAATCATAACAATGACCCATGTACTTGCAAAATGTAATTTTCTAACTAATGAACTTCATAGGAACTATATCAGTAAATTGAATGTTTCTTCCATAGGATTTTTATCAGTAAATTGATTGCCTGCGAATCTTCTTCTTCGTGGTATATTCGAACGAAGTATTCTCTTTATTCACTTTGCCTAATCTACCTCGTCAGTTAAAAATATGTGATAATTTTGTATGATAAATTATCCTCGATTCCATTTTCTAATACTTTATTTTTTTTTCGTATAGGTACCTGAATTGTTATCCGATGCTAGCAATATAAAGAATATTGAAGGTGAAAGTTCGAATACGATAAAAAATGAGCGTTAGCAACAAGTGGAAATGTGCCATAAAATATCTATAATTTTTAAATTGCAGAAAAAAATTAGTTTATTTAATTTTATTTTCGAACAAAGCTGCAATCCTGTCTCTATATATACAAAAGTGCATCGGAAAAAAATGTATTTTATATCGTGATCGTGATGTCTTTAATGTAATTAAAATTTATTTAAAAACAATTATGTTTAATAGAGTTCTCGAAAATCACACATTAATAAGTATTAATTAGTGAGCAATGAAAGCATTTACAGTGCGATATTTGGAAAGCAATACATTCAATATATTCACAATAATTTTACATTACTTGATAATACAACATTCTTGGACATTATGGTTTTTATTTTAAATTAGCATTACCAATACCACATAATTTTCATAAGCAATATTCCAATTCGCATATGTTGTTCATGTTGTTTCTGTGCTGTGAGAAAAAGTGAGAAACTGTAAAATCAATACAACTAATATCATTGTTTCATTCGAGTATCATTTGGTTATTCACATTTTAATAACGAAGAAAAATAACGGCATTTCTCAGTTAAGAAGTAGGGGTTCTCTGGAACGCAGAGACAATTTCCAACATATGCGGATTGGAAAATTGGTTATGAAAATTACATGCTATTGCTGATGATGATTTAAATTAAACTGAAAAGTCCAAGAATATTATATCGACAAAAAATGTAAAATTATTGTGAATATATTTTATGTATTGCGCTCAAAATGCCACTTTAAATGTTCTCATTGAACGCTAATTAATATTTATTATTATTTAAAGTTCATTTATCATAATATTAATGCAACAAATGATCTGCAACAATTATTCTACACTATATATATAAAACTTAAATTAGATGTTACAAATATGTAACATAAATCATATACGCGCGTTTATTGTTAAAATTAAGGTCTAAAATACAAACTAATAATTTTATAATTAATTTACTGTATTTTCAAATTGATAGTAGTGAGTAAAAAATCGAGTGTGACTTACAAGAGCGTATTTGAGAATGATGCAAGCAAACACGCGTCGTTGAAAATGAAGCTACAGCGCTTGCGCTATAGTTTTACAGCCATAGTTTTTCTTATGGATGTTATTCTATGAGAAAAGAGCATCTGTTGAATTTCTTCGTAGCTGAATCGAGTGCATAAACGCACCATATTTTAAAAAAGTGGTATTAAATTATGAGGATTTTAATACTACATCAGTATTTTATTGAACATTTCATGGTACTTTTATCATTGAAGATTCAAAAAATTTTCTAAAATTTATGTAAATTTCAACAATTCCATGAAATTGGTTGAATTACTGAAATTGTCTTAAATTGTAGAACATTTCTTGAATTAGAAAAAAAATTTTTTAAACATTTAATCATTCAACTGTATGGTGGAAATAAGCGCAACTTTATTGATCAATTCCGTTAAAAGCATTTTAGAGTTAGCTGAAACATGATCAGTGTTGTGGATAGATATTTTAGTCTTAATCGAACTTTTTTGTTGATACTTGGTTTGTGGCCTTATGAAAAATCAAAATTTGTTGGATTGCAAATAATATGTATATTTAGCCTCCTTATAACTTGCATTACATTTCAGGTATAAAAATTTTAATTCTAGTATTATATTAGATCTAGAATTGGTTTATAATTGTAAATTTATATTGCTGATTAATTTAAGAACTGATATTTCTCTGAAAATATTAATTGACTTGAAATATATCAAATGTCCAATTAAATATAAAACATTAGCGCAAATATTAGTAAAATCTTACTCTTTATACGTATAAAAAACATCTGTGCAACTACATGTATGCATATATATACAGTTGCATGTTTCAATAATAAAATGTCATTATATATGTCGATTTTTATTGTATATAGTTAATTAGATTAGACTAATTAGATTAGAAATTTTGAAAATTGTATTTATGCAATTTAATATTTATAAGGCTTTCACGAAAATTTTTTATACAGAAGTCATGCGTTTCGCAGATTATCTCCTTGTCCAAATTCATTATTAAAATATTAGAATACCAATTTTTTGTTAACATTGTAATTTACTTCATATCAATATCAACTTAATACAACATCAAGCTGCTTCTTGTCCTAAAATGAATTGTTTACGAAACGTTAGCACTTTAATATTGGATCCAAATAAAAAACTATTAACTCGCAAACCCAATTATAAGACTTGATAATAATTGTTATATAAAGTGATAAAATGTAAATATCGTTTTTTTACTTCTTTTTAAAAAATTATTATTTATAGTTTACAGCAATTTTGACTTCAACATGTTCTACAGATGACATCATTAAAGTTCTTTCTACAG
>NW_012130640.1:0-4285 GCF_000143395.1 Atta cephalotes | reverse complement strand
AAGAGAGAGAGAGAGAGAGAGAGAGAGAGAGAGAGAGAGAGAGAGAGAGAAAGTTTGACATAAACGTACCGTAAGCTGATTTAAATGAATCGCTGCGCTATATATTAGGCGCAAACAAACATGAAATTCAAATATAGATTTCGCAAACAATAATTTCTGTCTGACGGCCCAAGATTAATTTGACTGATTTCTCATCTTTTGCTGAAAATCGAGATTAGAAGAGAGAAAAGAAAAATTACTCGAGTCTATAAAAGAAATAATATTAATACTTTCGTACAGACAAAAACTATCGTTGCTATGGAATAAAATGCCATAATTTTCCGGATTGTGCCATTTAAACAGCATTATCTTCAACACGTTTTATAAACAATACTTTTCTTCAAGTATAATTAAAAAAATAGATTTTATAAAAACGTTTAATACACGTGTTTTATTCGTGTGCAGAAACTATAGATTGCACTGGCAGAATGAAAATTCTGTGTTTGATACACCGTTTTCATGATGTATTTTTATAATTGATTTTAATACATAAATTATTTCCTTTTTAGGAATTTTTAGTTATTTATTTTTTGTATAAATTTTTTTTATTACTATTTTTAAAATTGTGTAAAATAATTAGTAAAGTGTATACTTGACTGTATAAAAACGAAAGAATTTCGGACGAATTGAAAGATGTGACGTGAGATAAAACAGTAGAACGTCATTAAATTAATATTACGTAATTAAATATAATGGAAATCGTATTGTAATATATTTTTGTAATATATTTTTGTATTTATCAGATGAAGATATAATTGATTTACAATCACTAACAATTGGATTCTACGAGCTGAAAGCGGCAGATCGTTTAGCTCGTTTTGCGCGCAGCGAAATATATCCGATAAAGTCATAACGCACCCAATCCATCTTAGTCCGTTTGCAATTTTCTCGCGTGCCTATGCCTTCATACGCCACATACAAGGGAGTAAACTGCGTGAAAGCTGGCGAGGGAGATTATATGATTCCGTAATCGGTCTCAGCAAATCTACCCCTTTCCTCCACCCCTCAATCTCGCTTGTTTTTCACGCGACTCCGTCATTTCGATGCGAGAGAAGACCATCCGCACTCGCGACGCGAACCCGCGTGTTCAATGACACCAAATAGAACAATTTGTCAATGCCGCACGCAACGTTTGTCGCCGTCGTTTACGCGATTCCACACGTACATGTTGCACATACACACAAGCCACTTCTACACGCACGTATTTATGCGTTCGAGAGACGCGTTATCATGACGCCATTCAAGAGTACCATGCGTTCGTAACTGAAAATAATGAAACGTGCAATGACAACGTTGGTCAGAGGACAACTCACGTGTAAAGAGCTTAATGCTTCGCGTGCTATGACATACCATACGTATTACTTTATACGTCGACGTATAATTTTGGAACTTGATAATAAATCTAATATCAAAGAACTCGATAAAAGAGTAAAGAGAAAACAGCAAATTATTACATTGAGATATACTACATCGATTATTATTATACGAATTATTACATGGAATTTGAAATGCTATATATTTTTTAATGAAAAAGAACAGAGAAAAGATAAAACATGTTTCAAATTTAGCACTTGTTTGTCACTTGAAATAAAATCTTTATATTATTATTAATACGCTATTACTTTATAATTATTACCTATTAATATATATAAACTTTATATTATTAATAATTATACAAAAGATTGGAAATTCTGGACTGTGTTTGACGTTTCATTTGGGTTAAAGGTATTGATAAAGTTTATTTTCAAGTTTAATTAATTTGTAATTATAACGCACTAGTTTATAATAATGTAATGTAATATTAATATTAATTAAGTAATTGTTTCATATAAAAGTTACAATTAATGTTTAAGATATCATGTCCTGCATTTATTTTATAATCAAATAAATTTATATTTAATTAAATTTTTCAAAAATATTGTTTAACAAAACATGTAATTTTTGATATTTTATTTTATAAAAAAAAATAGTATGTTTAAAATATGAAATATTTTATTCGAAAAACCAATTCTTAAATATTCAAAAAGGAATATTGGAATATCAAAGGAATATTGGAATATCAAAGGAATATAAAAAAAAACAAATACGAGAGACATTTTATATCTCACATAGCTTCAAATTCGCTATTTACCATCATCCAGAGCGATTTAGTTTTCTCTCTATCTTTGTCTTTCTATGCTCTGTCGATCCTTCGTATCATCCTTTATTACTGTCTAGAATGTATCAAAGACTAACGAATAGAAAAATGGAAGAATACAAACTTCTTTGACGAGCACCATAGCGATGGTCAGTCTGATGTTGGCGTTTATAAAGATGGTAACTGTTCGGATGTTAGAAGGGACACGAGTAAAAATGGAAGGAAATGTAACAGACGCATCGAAGCACGACGAAAAGCTGTCTGCTAATATTATTCTATCATTTCAGCGATGTACTTCAATCTTAAATTTAGACTGGATATTTCAACGAAAAGTTGGGACGGTGCGATTATTTTATCCCGGAATAGTCCAGGATAATCTTGGAAAATCCTGCTGAAACTTAAGATAAACATAATATATTTCTTAATATCAAAATTTTTAAAAAATAAAAATTAAACGGACTTCGACGGATTAAAAATCAATAATAAATAAGAATAATAATAATCATAATAATAAGGGGTTTATAAGCATAAACTAGACATGAATTTTTAATTTATTACGATTTTAAATAAACATTGTAATGTTTCGACTTATACTAGGCCATTTAAAATTTATAAAATAATTATAAGAATAAATTAAATGAAAGTTAGTGGATCACAAATAAAAATTAAATAAATTTAGTGAGTCTCATTAAAATTTTCTTTAAGTTTTTATTTTTCATAACATGAATCATGATTGTTAATACTAAAATTAAAAACATTTTATTATTAAAAACATTTTATTATTAAATTTCTATTTAAATTAATGATTAAAAAATTGATTTCCAATATTTGTTCTAATAATTGATTTTATAATTTTTTTTTAAGACTTTAACTATTTATTTTAGCAACATTTTATTTTTCCACAATATTCGGACCAATTCACAAATCAAAACTAAAATTATCTGTATTGGTTTCACAGGCACTTGAAAGTTTGATTTATTTTCAGATTGATTAATCAACAAGCTAGCAGAGGCGCGGTAAATTGGTGCAGCCGCTGAATCAGAGCTATTGGCAAATTAGGTAAGCTAACTTTAATCCGCTTTGCAGTTCTGCACACATTTGACATTTATGAAATAATATTGGATTAAAAGACTATTATGCTAAAAAAACTGATAACTAATATTGATTTATCAAGCAAAAGTCTTAAATATTTCTAAATTAAAACAATGCTATTATCAGCCATTTAAATTTAAGCTTTCTAAAAGAAACACACGAAGTTCGATAAAAAGAACAATTGCGTATTTTCGTTCAAAAATTGCAATGATCGAAATGTCAGCAAAAACCTATATTGGATAAACATTTTTGCCAAACTTGGACGGAGTTTATTTGCTCAGGGAATTCAGTTACTCTCCAAATTTCGAAAGTTTACAGCGATTAAAACGTTTTCGTTAGGTTTATTCAATGCCGCAGAATTTGTTTACGGCTAACATAAGCCATCAAGCCTGAGGCTGGCAGTATGGGCCAGTCGGTTCGTTGGTTTGCACCACGAAATTCAAATATCTTCCGCCGTTGCACTTGGCAAACGTTCTATGTAGCCTGTTCGTAGCCCGGGGTTCATTCGCCAATCACTGTGTGTTACTTCTTTTTTTTCCTCTTTCTTTTGCCCATCCTCATACGTGTGTTTACTGTTCTCCCTGTAAGAGAACATCATCGCGTCTCTAATCGTACGATGTTACGATTTCCGTTTTTCTTCCCGAGTCTCATTACTCCTTGCGATTTAGCAAAAATCACAAACGTTGTATAACAAATAAAATCAGCGAATCATTAGAGAAAATGTAAGACGTAATGGCGATTTCCTTTAGACGACTTCATTAATTAAATTTGCATTTGTTGGAAGTCTCGAATAGATAATCCAAATAAATCATTAATTCTGATACTTAAATTAACTTTATTAATTATTCGGATTATTATTGAATTCAATTATTATTAGATCGCTTTACGGTGAATTCTCACGTCTGTTTGTGCAGCCTCATCCTGGGTTACCAAATTAATTAATTGGAAAGTAAAAACTGCATTAAAATTTAGCTCTTATATGTTCTATAACAAATATAAAATCTCTCTCTCTCTCTC
>NW_012130639.1:0-4291 GCF_000143395.1 Atta cephalotes | reverse complement strand
CTCTCTCTCTCTCTCTCTCTCTCTCTCTCTCTCTCTCTCTCTCTCTTTCTCTCTTCCTTTTTTCCTGCCTCATTTTATGTACATTTTGCTCCTTCCCTCACTTCCTTCCTTTTTTTTATCTTTCCTCTCTTTCTTTGAAAATTGAGAGAACGCTATTATTAAAAGAATAGTAAAAATAACTCTACACTGTTAAATTCACAGTATCAAATTAAAACTAATTTGAGTTATTTTTAATTATTCTTCTAAGTCACTGCTCCTACTAAAAAAATGGTTAATTTAACTAAACTAAAACAATAGGATTAAATAATTTACTCAGAAAATTTATTAAATTTGACTCAAATTTAATTCATTATTCACTAGATGCATAGGTTAATTTAACTTTCTGACTTAGTAAAAAATTCACTATTGTGTCTTAATTTATTAATATTTCCAACCTAACATGTGTCAAAAACTACTTAGATTTAGGTTAAATATTAAATATTGTTATCGTTATTATAATCACATATTGATAGTCAAATTAGGTTCTTATTATAGTTATATTTACCGGATTATATAAATCCGGTTCCACCACCGTAAGATTAATTTTAATTTCAATTCAATTTACTCTTTATCTTTCTAAGAATTAAAAAAAGATGAAAAGAGCAAATTGAACATAAATTAAAGTTAATCTTCATATGATGAATCAGATAGAATCAGATCTAAGTAAATATAATTAAAATATATTCTAATCTAACTATTAGTATAGCTGCTCACAATAACGATAAGAATTAAATAATAAATTAAACTGAAGTTACTATTAAATACATTAATGGAACTGAACTTTAATAAATCATTTAAATATAAAGCGGTATTAATATATAATTTGTTTCTTAAAATTATACGAAACAAGAAATTAAATAGAATCTATTAAGAGAATATAAAAACAGTAAAATTAAAGTTATAATTTTTCAGAATGTATACGCATACATCCATATTATTTAATTATACATTCCTTTTTCTGTCTTTTCTTTCCATCATTTCAAATGCGAATAATATTGCACCACCAAATGTTAATTAAATTATATATAAATCGAGGAAAGATTTCTTTAAAAATAATTAAAAAAAACAAGTTATTAATTAGATTATATTTTTCATTATTATATTTGTCATCTTGATACCGTTTCCCACTTCCAAGTAATGTGCGACAATATAAATGTTGGTGGCTGACAAGTTTTGTTATATCGTAAGAGTAAATATAATTATCGCTAAATTTACAATATTTTTTACAGCTATAAAATGCAGGGAAATCGTTGCCGATCGTAAGTGCAATGCTGGATAACGATAAGCAGACATATTCTTAAAACGTGAGGGTTTATTTTATGAATTTTATGTTTTATTATGCAACATGACACCTGCTTTCTTACGTTTAGAGTGGAATCTTTATCAAGTTCAGGTGACAAATTTTGGTGTTCACTATTGCATGCGCGATATAAATGTCTTTTGTGTTATTAGTTTCTTCTTGTAAAAAGGAAATCTCTCATGATCTGTTTATTTTATAATGCATGCGGATAAATTAAATTTGATTCCCATTAAATTCGATTTTCACATCCTCTTAACACTATGTACAGTAAAACTGTCCCATGAGCGGAACGGAATAGCACAACTAATCATAACTCTACCATTACTCTGTTTTCTTTTCTACGGTTGATCCAATTGTTCTATTATAAATTTCCACTCCATGGTCCCATTTCCATGAGACACCAGTCTAACGTTTTCTTGATTTAAAATTAGATGGAATATATGTCCGAACATTGGAGAGAGAAAGAAAGAGTGCATAGAATGCAAATAACACATAACAAATTAAAAATAAATTTATGCACTATTATCAATTAAAGATATTATTGTTTAATGCACGCACGCAGGAAATTCGAGTCTTCCCGATTCTAGATTTCTTCGAATTACCAGCGACAATCCACCAACGTCCGCTGTGCCCTTGACTATAATTAATAACATGGAGCCGAACATCAAGAAAGTCTGAAAGAAATCTGTCCATACTACTGCCTTGAGACCACCCTAAATAAAAATAATATTTTTCTACAAAATTGTAGTAAATAAAAAAAGGTAAAAATGGAGATAAAGATTTTAGATAAAAATGGAGATAAAGAAAGACACTTTTAATCACCTTAATCTTAACATATCATTGCATGATTGTTAGAAATATGACATCTCAGAATTAAAAGTTTTTTTTAATTTTTTTAATTGGGAAAGTGAACATCAATATCTATAATTTTATCTTCTTTGCATGTTATACTTTCAATTATAACGTATTCTCTCTTTAAAACTAAATATAAATACATCATAAGTTTTTAATTTCAACATTCAAACATTGTAATTTTAGTACAGAATAAAGCCCGATCTACAAGACGCAGAACGCGGGATGCAAATTTTTAGAGTCTATTTTTAGAGTCTAGAACGCAAGAAGTTGAATGAACTTCAACTTTCCCGTCATTTTCTGCATCCTGCGTCCTACGTATTGCGATCTACAATCTATACAATCTGAAATATCCCAAGCTTATTAGAAGTGCCTCTCTTATCTTCATTTCAAAATTTTTCTTAAATTATTGTCTAAATACGTATTATAAAGATCAATTATGTGATGTTCAAATATCTTTTTATATTAGAAAGAAATAAATAAGGAAAATATAAGATCAAGCTACACATTTGATTTAAATGAATATAATAATTTGAATATTTACATCATATTGTTTTCTTATAACTTCTATTTATTTTTATTAATATTTTTTTTAAAAAAGTTAATTATCTTACCACACAAGTGTAGAATATACAAACGATACACACAAAAGGTGTAACTATGTGCACGTTTACTCCAGTAACTAAAAATAGAGCAATTCAAAATGATTGTTTTATAATAAATTTCATGTTTGCACGATATTTTTCTTAATAAATTAAAATTATGCATACGTGAACATACAATTAGTTTCTAATATTGTGCACATTTAGAAATTATTCGATTAACTCTTATGAAATTTTTATTAAACTTTTATTTGAAAAATATATACCTTGATTGAAGGCCAATGCAGGTACGTAAATGACAATTGGAAGCCAAGTTATCTAAATAAAACATTGTCAAAATGTATATTTATGGCAGAATTTATATAGATATGATTTCCTGATTTTACTCACGATACCGAGGAAAAACAGCAATGAACCTAGTAGCCTTATCCTTTTATCAAAACGCTTTTCGAGGTACTCATAAGTGCTGGTGAGTTTCAGCTCGTGAAAAACTGGCAAATATACGATGGATGTAACAAGGGTGACAAAGATGATCGTACAACAAACAAATAGATAACTTGTGCCATGTACATAAATCTCCGTTGGTGTACCCAATAACGAGATACCT
This sequence comes from Atta cephalotes, assembly GCF_000143395.1. NCBI lineage: Eukaryota > Metazoa > Arthropoda > Insecta > Hymenoptera > Formicidae > Atta > Atta cephalotes. The sequence goes on along the minus strand of NW_012130639.1, from coordinate 891 downwards.
GTTACACATTAATTAAATATAAGTAAAAAAATCATAATTAAATGAATAACGTTATTCTAAATATATATATACAATTTTTCATGATAATAAACTTCATAGTTTTCGGCAAACATAAATAAATACGGAAAATACTTGGTCCAACTTTTTCTTTCTCGATTTTGAATAATTAAATAATCTCTGACAAGAAGTATTACTATTATATTGCGAGTATCAATTTTTCTAATTGTAAGTAAAAACGGTTAGATATGCAGCACATTTTTGTAATAATTCTTTAAGACAAAAAGATATGGTGGTATTCATAGTTCGTTCTTATTTTAAGACCATCTTAAGTAACATTTTAAGATAATACTAATAATGGCCCTCTGAGAGATTAATAATATCTTAAGACTGTATTTAAAACAATTAAATATAAAAATCGACTATGAGTACCGCAGCTATACTTAATGAAAGTATTCCCAAGAGAAATACATCATCGAGAATCAAATGGGTTGAAAATATAAATCGCAGTAATTGAATTCCCATAAATTATTGTTATGCGAAATCAAATTATTTTTTATAAAGAGCGCGTGTGTGGGTGTATGTATATTTTAGGTACTCAAACAACACTTAACATCCTCTGGACGTCCAGGACAAGTAATGATGACGTTCTCATGATATGCCATTTACGTTATTATAAAAATTCCCTTTTATGTAGTATATCATTTAATATCATAAGATTTTTGTTCAAAACGCTTAAGTTGATTTTCTTTTAAAATATCATTTTTTAAATGTTTGCAACATCTTGTTTTTTTTTGCATAATTATACTTCATTTATTTATAAATGATACGTTTTCAAAGGAAAAAAAACTGCTGAAACTCATTATTATTGCAATATTTAGTAACAATTGTGTG
>NW_012130638.1:0-4282 GCF_000143395.1 Atta cephalotes | reverse complement strand
GTAAGTAAACAAGGAGTAACTTACGTTACTTATAGTAGTAGTTGGTAGTAAGTAACTATTAGTATTACTTACGTATATACCGTACTTACTAAATTAAATTAATATATATATATATATATATATATATTTATATATATATATATATATATATATATATATATATATATATATTAAAATCACAGATAGAGAACAAAGAGATTGCGGATGTTCCGATGGATGTGTCAGTAGAGGACAAGATTTACAACATCCCACCGGATATCAGACCGAAAATGACGAGCTACAGACTGGAGATAATCTTTTGGGGTGTTCGCGATATGAGGAAGATAAAATATACACCGGTACGTAGGCCGAGAATTATAGTGGAATGCGCCGGAGTACACATCAAATCGGAGGTGATGAAGAACGCTAAGAAATTCAGCAACTTTGAGGAACCACACATTATGATCGAACTGGTAATTTTGAAATTATTATTCCGAGAACGGTTAAGTAGCAAACTTTGTGTGTAACACATGTGTGAGACATTTAAACTAAATACATGCGCAATTTAAGAAAAACAGATAACTTTTACTTAAAAAAAAAATAGGAACAGCTTCTTTGGAAACTGTATTTTGATAATAATTTGATTAACGTTTAATTTTGGTTGTTGAAGTCTTTCAATGTTAATTGTCTTAACGGTAAATTGTCAGAAATCAAACTATAATTAAAATAAATCAATGCGATATACACTATTAATAGCAAGAAAATGGAATCACTTTAAAACACATTAATCATCAAGGAAATGCCAGAGCTCGACATTTACTATCCGAGCATCACTATAAAGGCTTATGATTCGCGCGGATTTGACTGTTTCAAATATGCTGGGATCTGTATTATCCCTAACATCCATGTCTTCCTGGAGCAATTAATAACCGAGGAAGATTATAATATGCAGATATACGAGTCGAAATTCATGCAGAAATTCCAGTTGGCGAAACGGCAGACGGCAGTAATGTGTTAGTGCGCTTTCAGTATTATTGTTTATTATAATAAAAATGTATTAAATATGTATTAAATATTTTTATTATTATAAAAATGTATTAAATAATAAACATTATTTAATACGTTTTTGTAATAAAAATTAGATGCATATATTTTATTATATTTTATTAAAAATGTATTACATGTATTGCATGTAACACATTTAATACATTTTTATAATAAATATTATTTAATACGTTTAGTATTAATACATTTAGTTTTTATTAAAAATGTATTAAATGCATTATATTTTGAATATATATTTTTGATAAGATACAATAAAGCTAACTGCATATTGTAAAGAAAAAAGGATATTTAAGAAAACTTAAAAATTAGAATTATTATTTCTTTCTATTGTTTTATTCGTATTATTATAAATTTTTATATTGTTTCATTTAAAAATAATTATAGGCTTTTTATATAATGTTGTTCTTATTTTATGTTTAATACAGTACCTTTGCCGATCGATTATAGTCCATCGAAGGAGGAAAGCAAAGGTCTCATTGCGTATAAGAGAATGGCTGGAACGGACATCCGTTCTAAGCTGCTTGTAATCATGAAGAGGATATTAAAATTCAAGATCTTTACTAAAAAAGTGAAAATTTACAAAGATAGCGATGATGAAACTCTCGATTGGTGGAGTAAATATTTTGCCTCCCTTCAGGTTCATATAACAATTTTAAATGAAAATAATATAACTAATGCCAAAATTATTTTTTATTACTTTGCATAAAAAATTCATGAACATAATAAAATTATTGAAACTTTAAAGCTCTCTTCAACTTAATTACTTTAATTATTTCAGTCAAAAATGTATTCATATTTTTTTTAAATTATGACTTGTAATAGATTGATTAATTATTCTAATACAATTTTAATTTTGGAATTTAATATTATTGAGATGTTTTAATGATAATTTAAAAATAATCTAATTTTCACACAAGTTGAAATGTTTGTTGTTTTATATGATTGACAATTATTATAAACATTAATCAGCACTTAAACCTTGCTTGATTATGGTTTCCTTATAAATTTTCATCTTTTTTTATCTCTATTTTTGGTATTAAATTAAATCATATAAATCTAACTGCGATAATCGCCAGACATTAAACTGCTTAAATACTTAGCTGCTTATGTATTTAGAAATTCAATTGTTTATGTACCTAATGGCTAAAGAGTTTATTGTTAGTAGCTTAATTACTTGTACCTAAATATTATCTAAATATTTATATGATTAAACATTTAATAATTTATTAGCTTATTTGCTTAGCAGTTTAACGATTTTAGATATTCTTATCTTGCTTTTTTTTCAGTTTATATTTTTCATTATAAACTGCAAAAAAATTAAATTATAGAATTTATAACTTCGTAAATTTTATAGCTTTCTCTGCGTCGTAAATCTTGATAGTTTCTTCTGCAATCTTTAACTTTTTCGAAATTTTCCCTGATTCAGCTTTATTTCCCAATCATAGTAAATCGCGTTGCTGATAAATGAATCGATTTTGATCAAAATCATGTAAAACACGAGTCTTGATTGACTTGGGATCAATCAGCTGGAACGTTTGATAATGCAAATTACTGACGTTGGATTCGCAGGAAGAGAGAAATAGAGAATTGGGAATCACGACAGCGTATCATAAACCCGTGGCGACGTTCAAGGTACCATTTATGCACTTGCTCAAACTAGAGTGCTTAGACACTGAAATCAGTTCTATTCCACGGAGCTGGAGACGCAGCCGCAGTTCGAAGGATTTCAAGATCGACTCCGTACATTTGAATTATGGCGTGGAAAGAAGGGCGAAAATCCCGAGTATGCCGGAGATAATTACGCCGGCAAATTTAAGGTTAATTTACTTTAAAAAAATGTCTAAATAAAAAATTGAGATTAATTTTATTAACGAGCGTATCCAAAACTCAGCTTGTGAGCTAAACGCTATTTTTTCATTGTTTCGTTGAACGAGACAGATAAAAAAACAAAAAAGAATAAAGCTAAAGCGGCTAGTCACTGGGCAGAGTTCTAATTTTTATTCTTTTTCTTTTCTCTTCATCTTGTTCAACGAGATAATGGAGAAGGGAAAATGATTAACTTGTGAGCTAATTAAGTTTTGGACGGAAGCTTCTTAGTATGAAAAGAATTTATCTAATCTTCTTTGATTACAAATTAACATTATAATTAAACGCGATAAATATTAGTGTTTGAATCAAATGAACAAAATTCATTAAATGTCTCAAGCACTCAATTTATTTACGTCAAATACTGTAAATTGTGACTTCCTCCAGGGACGTATTTCTATATATCGATGGCCGCATCCTGATAATCTTCCATGCAAAACGAAGAGCGGGAAAGACGCAGCTAATGGCCTGTGCAACAATTTTCCGCCTCAAGAACCTGTTAAGCTTCTCGTTAGACTTTATGTTATAAAGGGTTAGTCTCCACGTAATATTATTGCATCAAAAAAATGACTAATTTTAAAAATGTTCCACTTGTTTGCTTTGATATTAACTTACAGATTATTCAAGAAAAGTAAATTTGAAGGTATATTATTGAAATATTTGTTCCTAATTGTAAAACCATGACAGACACTTTTATTTAAATTTATCTATTAAAAATTTATTCAAACTATCAAACTATCAAAGTAATTATAGATAAAAGCAAACGCTTGTAATGAGATATTATGAGACGTTTTCTTAGTACACATTTCTATCTTTTTTCTTTCTTTATTTCTTCTATTAGAAAGAACTAAAGGATAATTTAGAGATCCTTTTTGTGGGAAATATGCCGGTACATCTTATACTCCTCGGTAAACTTATGGAAAGCTCGTCTGCGATATTGAGCTGACAGCAAATTTGCTTTTTGCGCAGGCATTAACTTACAGCCTAAGGATTTCCTCAGCGGCAAGTCCGATCCATATCTCTACGTGAAGCTGGGAAAAAATTCTATCAGCGACAGGAAGAATTATATACCCAATCAATTGAACCCTACATTTGGTCGGTAAGGTCAACAAAAAGCTTCTTCCCAAGCATATCGCAGTACAGCTGTGCCCTTCGGGCGTTATCGGGAAATATTTTATCGATATCCATCTGTGCATTCGTGTGTATCAGCTTTTTGCAGCTTTCAGCAAACTGCACGATCAGGTTTTCCAGCTGCTTCACATAACAACGTAACAGAGATTAAGATTATTTTGATAATTGATGTTTTTGCTTTTTTAAAGATGCAATATTTGAAAAAATATACTCTCTCTCTCTCTCTCTCTCTCTCTCTCTC
>NW_012130637.1:0-4302 GCF_000143395.1 Atta cephalotes | reverse complement strand
TACACACACACACACACACACACACACACACACACACACACACACACACACACACACACACTATGTACAGCGAATAAAAAAATTCAACGGAAAAGATTATATCTACAAGGGACCATCTCGGTTTGTACAATAAATTAGTGAAAATCCTTAATATCAGTAAAAGTTGATAGCATAAAATGTAAATTAAGAAAAAAGGCAACATCGTATAAATCATAAATTCCAAGAAATTTAATGCCGGCGATACTATAACGTTCAAAACTTCATAACTTGAAAAGTTCTTATAAAGAAAAGATTTATTACCGTAGTGCTCTGGAAATGTCTCAACATTAGCTATAAAGATGTGCTGAAAAATAGAAAATTTAAAATTTTTGTATTGACCTTGAAACTTTCCAAGGTCATTCCAAGATCAAATTAAAATCAAATTAATATTATCTGATTACTTTTTAAAAATCCTATTACTTTTATTTTAAATATTTTTTTTAGATAAATCTATATTTTATTTTTTGAGATATTATTTCAGAACTTTTAACACTATAATACTAAATTTTTTGGAACCTGTACAGTCTTGCCTTTTTTTTTAATTTACATGTTATGCAAATCTTATGTTTTTTAATTTACATCTTTTTACTGATATCAAGGATTTTTACTAACTTGTATAAATCAAGATGGTCCCTTCTTTGGCATCTGATTATTTTCTGTCAACAAAAGAGACAAAAATTATGTAATTATCCAATATTTTAGCTGATACAGCTAAAATAAGTAAATTGTAATGAAGATTATTTTCGATAATACTTTTATATAGTTACTTATTTAACAGTCTTGTCATTATCAATCCGGTCGATGAAATAGAATTGCTCCACATCCGTTATCACGTTAAAGTTAACAAAAAACCGAAGCACTGAAATCTATATGGTAGCAATAAAATTCTGTTCTTCTCTTGATCGAAGAAAATTTATTTTGCGATCAAAATTCGAAAATGGACAGTCAGTTAGCAATGACAGTAATTGGCAAAATTATCGAAACCGCGCGGATGCAATGATGTTTATATATCGCGGGACTATTTAGGTGATAGTTAAACTGTTCGTTAACCACAAGAGAGTAACGTATTTTTGTGATATTCGTTAGACTATTCGAATGATAGTTTCGAATGTTGCCAAGGATCTGATTTAGCTTAAGGCTGACTACTTTCATCCTGAAATTTTATGAAATTAGGCGGATTTCCACGAATTGCTCTTATCAAACACTAATGTGTCTAAACAGAGCTTCTCGTCGGAATACGTATCAACATACATTGCACTTTCTTCTAGAAAAGTTTTATAAAATTTAAGAAAAAAAGAAAGAGAGAGAGAAAGGAATAATTTAATTTAACATGTTTTTATGTAAAAAAATTTTCAAAAAAAAATAAATTATAGATAATTATATACGTAATAGTGTTGTGAAAAAAATTTTCTTGAAAATTAAAAAAAAATATCAAGCTTTTATCAAGCTCTCTCTCGAAGAACTAATTTTAGATTTATAATTTATATTTTTATTACAGAAAATTAAATCTATTATATTTATAGAACTATAGAATTATAGAAATTAAAGCCTTAAACGATCTTGTATGATTCTTACGTGAATTTATATACTATGTCTTCGCAAAAACGCACGCCGAAATGATTTTTTTGAAAACGCTAACTCTACTAAACTACCGCAATATTATCACAAGTTAAACTGTTCGTTTCTTACAATTACATAAATTCATTACATAAATTCATATATTCATATATCGTATATAATATATTCATAAATTCATATATCGTATATAAATTCACGCAAGAATCATATAAGCATTTAAAATCCAGTTAAACCGGTTAAGGCTTTGATTTTATAGATTTGTATTATCACATTTTGGAGATGATACTCTTTCAAGAATCTAAGTGTTTAATTGAATCAAAAAATTTTGCAGTGGTCACAATGCTGTGAAAAATAAAAAAGTCATGAACGTCGTCCGCGATCGAATATTGATGAGAACATTCAGACCTTAATGATTTTTTTAATGAGAACTTTTGAAGAATACGGTCCTATAATATGTTATATTATCTATTATATTTATTTATAATGTGCAAAAGATAAATTTTGTTTTTTACCTTATCGTAGTAGCTGTCCGTCTTCTGTCTAACACTATACAAACAACACTGATAAAATAATATTTCATGTCTTTGTTATACGAGGATCATTCAAATATAAATCGGATTTTTTTACGGATTCTTTTTGCGAACTCAGAAAGCCACAAGCCGAAGCATTCCAGGCAGTTTGGTAGAGGTGTGTAGAGGGGAGCGATCCTCGCAACATTCCTTAGTTGCTGCTTCCTTGTCAGCAGTGATGCAAATTTCGAGTCGCTTACAGCGACCGGTTACTAGCATGAAGGGGATATAAGAAGATACATACAAGTCCATACTTCGTATATACTTGCGTTGCACATGCGTGTGTCCATCTATGTCCTCTTCATGCTAATAACCATGCTGCAAGTGGATTCATCCAGGATTCACAATATTCACATCCTCGTCAGTAGCACCACTGAACAAGAGATACTTACAACTGTTGCGCAACACATTATCATCAAATTTCTCACCAACGAAGGCGTCAAATCAACTGAAATTTTGACCGGACTCCAACTACAGTTTGGAGATTGTATCTTGTCAAGAATCCAAGTGTTTGATTGGGTCAAAAAATTTCGCAGTGGTCATGATGCTGTGGAAAACAAAAAAAAAGTCACGAACATCGTTCGCGATCAAGTACTGAAGAACATTCAGATCCGAATGTTTAATGATTTTTTTCATGAAAACTTTTGAAGAATACAGCATATTACTGTGAATTGCTGGATAACATGAAAACTGTTTATCGCAACAAACAACGCTGGCAATCCATTCGCGACGTTCTGCTTTTCCATGACAACGCGCGGTCGCAGCCTTAATCTGCGGTAAACGCATTGGACACTTCTTGAAATACTCTTCTTATAATCCCGATTTATTCCCATGTGACTTTCATATATTTAGACTCCTGAAGGAGGCTTTAAAAGAGGAAAGATTTAATTACGCAGTAGTTGAGTACGTATGCAATTGGCGCTGCAATTAGAGCACCCTTCTTCTTTTTTTTGATGAAAGGATCAAGAAGCTACCTCTGTGGTGGAGAAAATGCATTTCCATTGAAGGGAACTATGTAGAAAAATAATATATCGCTTTTATTTATTACCAACAAATTTATAAAAAAAAAATCTGATTTATATTTGAATGACCCTCGTAGACAGAAGACAACATAGCGTAGTATATCGCAAACATGTTAAACTTGTTTTCACGTCTAGATCTAAATTCAAAGATTAATTATGTAATCAGAATTTTCATATATGTATTTATAAAAACAATTTCTTTAGGTTTTGATTTTTAAATGCGAGGAACAAAAAAGGAAAATGCTCTATTCATGAACATGAGAAGAAAAAGATTAATTTTAATTTTAATTTTTTATGTTCTTTGATAAGTTTCTCTTTTTTCCTTTCCTCATTTAATTAATTCTCTTTAAAAACAAGTTTGCTGCTTTAGATTTGCATTACAAATCGCTGGAAAACATAACATAACATGCAACATAACATAACATTACATCATGTGCATTTTTATTTTAAAATGCGATAGTAAAATTAATAATAATATGTGATTATAGATTGTAGAAGAATTAAGGTGCGATCTGTCACTTATTAAACTTATATTAATCGAAGCGAAGTTAGCGAAAAATAATCGGGTATAGCTAATCGAAAGAATTGCTTCGGATAAAAAATCGCGCGACAATGTAATTCTGCTCTCAAATAATGGAATTGATAGTTAGTGACATAGGCAAAAATAAGAATCGATATATTTTTTGGAAAACAATTAGTAAAATATGTTAAAAGTTTAATGTAGTTAAAATAAAAATATTTTATAAATATTTTCTAAATTTTTAAATTTAGATTTTTCTGGATAGGCACATCGAAATCTTTTAAATAATAATATATTATAAAAAGTAATATATGTATTATATAATATAATATAAAATATACAGTATTAAAAAAACTATTTAGCATTTATGCAAATAGATAATACACATTATATTGAACTAAAAAAATCTTAGTGAACATACATTGTTAAAAATGTAACCATGAGCTTCCTTTACATATAAATGAAGTTCGTGGTTATGAACGAAATTAAAAGTAATGAATGATTTAACTGAGAATTAAGTTACAGTAATTACTTAAATGTAATGAATTTTATGAAATTTAATGTACTTTTAATA
>NW_012130636.1:0-4297 GCF_000143395.1 Atta cephalotes | reverse complement strand
CTGTCAGATGGACATATCGCGATGCGTTTAACAGAAGCGTCGATATGTATGTGTATGTGTATGTATATGTATATGTGTATGTATATGTATATGTGTATGTATATGTATATGTATATATGTATATGCATGTATATGTGTATGGATGTATACATGTATATATGTATGTATGTATGTATGTACGTAAGAGATGACACCACAATATATGTACTGTGAAAACATAACAAAGAACATAATCATTTTATCTGCTATACTTACATTATCAACATTTTATATCTCACTTCTTTGCGAGTAGTTTAGCAAGGCGGATTCTGGACCATGGGATTAGAGGAGAGTGCGCGGGGAGTACTCGAAGGAGCGTGGAAGGAGGGGGAAAGCTCCGACGCTATCAGTGTTTATAATGATATAATGATACGTGATGTCATCTTATTGCTGGCATATTGTTGGGGACCGTCACCCCACATCCTGCCGCCGTCACCCCACACCGCCGCCGCCGCCGCCGCCGCCGCCGCCGCCGCCATCGACCCTGCGTCCACACCAAAATGCGTTTTGGGCTGCCGCCACCGCGGACCCCACGTTCACCCCAAAATGCGTTGCGGTATATTATAATGGACAATACTTTTGGCTAGATGACATCATTGATCTCACAGTTCTTTCTTTCAAGGTCAGAAACGTCGATAATGATTTTTTTGATGAAATTTATCTAGGAAGAACCGTGAGATCGGTGACATGTCGCGATGCGTTAAGAGAGAGACACCGATAATGATATTTTTTTTCTAAGAAGAGATCGGTGACATATCTACTGCGACCCTATAGGGATAGTATATAAAAGAACAAAAAAGTCACAAATGGAATATATAATGGGTCATAAGCGTGCGGCATCTCAGTTGGGACCTTTAAAAATTACCGAATCGATCGCAATAAGTATAATGCGAAAAGTATGGATCATTGTGCGGACGTTTAGGACATGGTGTAAACGCAGACAAGTTATTTGAAGCAATGGAAATAGAATTTGGGAACATAATGGACGATATAGAAGTTGAGAATATCAGAAACGTTGAAGACATAGAATTCGAGAATATTGAAAACGTGAATATTAGAGATGAAGTGTTCGAAGTGTTTGATGAAATGGAAGTAGACTTTCAGAACATAATGGATCAAGAGTCATCTTGAGACGAAGAAATGCTACTCGACGATAGTAGATGTGTTAGTGATATGAGCGAGTATGAAATCGATCGCGTAGAAAAATTCGGTTCCACAAATCCGTACGCTCGTACTAAGTAAGTGATCCACAATTATTATACAACGGGTAGTGCTTTAATCATATGCACAGCATGCATGATTCGTATAGCTGACATTAATGATGTAGGAATGTCAAAGAGCATCAGACCGATTCTTTCGGTAGGCTAGACGGCAAATCGTGCATGAATTGCAGAGGGCCTTTATACAGTATATTCTCGTGCAGCATGTGCCCACTCTGCACACATTAAAAAAGAACTATTGTGAACGGTATTGTGAACGGTTTTGCGAATGAAAATGAATGCGAAAAAAGTGCCTGAAGACTGTGATCAGCGGAGGAGAGATAAAATGCGAATATCGCCAATGCAGTTCCTATGTGATCGAGAAATAGGTACACGTAATGCGAAACAGGGAGTCATCATCAATGATGAAAACAATGATGAAAAATAATATTGGTTCGGACGGTTAGGAGACGAAACGGTGCACAATGTTCTTCAATGTGACTTCGAAGAGAGATTTTGGTACAAAGTTTTCGGTTTAATAAAAGAACAATATTATCACTCAATGAATAGTGAAAAAAAGATTCAATATAGTTGCAGGCGTATTAAGATTTCCGCGAGTGATGAGAAGTGCGTTGAAGTGATGATAACGAACAAGTTAGTGATGCCATATTACGACCGTGAGGAGAATCCTCCTAAAAAAGTGTTTCGTGTCACTTTTGTGTGATAAGTGTACTTTAGTAAACGAATATAATACCAAGGTGATAAAACATTATGATATTCTAGATGTAAAGCGGTGCTGCAACGTGTGTGACGTTACGTGCAAGTACTCCATGTAAGAGTATGACGTGATCTAAAGACGTGATCTAAAGAGTATGACGTGTGAAAAGAACATGGAATATCATGAGCGAGTGGAACGCGAATTGCTGGAGTAGTGCGGCCAGGTCGCTACTCTGGTGGAGTATTTCGCGTGGCTGCAATGATGCAAGTACATCGAGCAGCTCGAAGAACTATGTCGTGCCAAGTGTCCACGCCTCGCTGTTGGACACAAACAATCCGCGATGACGAGGATCACGCGAGTGCAAAATCGCAATTGAAGCGACGTGCACATTGGTGGCGAGTACGTGAGTGGCAACGAACGATCTCTCGTTTGGCGAGAGATCGATGCCGCGTTCGAGAGTCGTATATTGACAGGTGTGGTGATAACTCTAATCACATCGAGCCTCGGCGGTTTTTAAAAAACGCTGGCAATGTAACTCTAAAGCGAATGCGAGACGCTGCGAAAGACACAATAGTGTAAAAGTGAACACTGCGTTTAATGGCGAGTTCGTAATGAAGGATAAACATGTTAATAAGAGCATAATTACAAAGAACAGAGAAATATATCGATGCACCGATATACACATGTACGAGCGGCACGTCGTCGAGTCTATCCTAGCATCACTCGAAAAGTTCCAGGAACGTGACAACGGGTGAGCATTATCGCGAATCCTCAACTTGACTGTTAACGTGAACAAACTAAATCCTCTACATGCGGAATGTCACTTCGAGAAATTATACTTAAGAAAACAGTAATCAACGTGCATTCGATGGATAATGCATGTTTCGTGTGATCGGTGGTCGCCGACCACCGGCTAAAAACGGATAGAGTTCATGTGGATAAAAAAATCGTATCCGCATTATACGACAGTGTTGAATCTCGCGGATATCGAATTTCCAATAACATTCAAGGATATTGCGAAATTCAAAAGGTTACGCTATGCCGATCAATGTATACGGCATTTTCTCTAAGGCTTCATCAACGATAAGAAAAAGAAGAATATCAATCTCTTATATCTACAAGATTCACGCAACGACAGCATTAGACACTTTACATGAATCAAGAACCTCTCATCTCGCAGATTAGTGGGAAAAAGAACAAGAAGTTTTTCTGCGACCGGTAAGTATAATAAGAAAAGCCAATAAAAAACAGTAAAAAGAAATACCGAAAAATGATTTCTCTATTATTTGCATTCATTACTTCAGCTCATGCGAAAAATTGCAGTTCCACGAAGTGAACTGACAGAAAATCAACGACTGCGCCATCCGACTGCCGAGTGAGGATGACAGGTGGCTCAAATTCGGCAACTATAGCAATCGGGAACGAGTGCCGTTCATTGTCTACGCCGACCTGAAGTGCGTTCTACGTAAGACAAAATCCGGAAGACACGTCGTCATATGCGTATCAACGGCATGAAGCGTTTAACATAGGCTACTACGTATGTTGCGCATACGACGACACATTATCGTCGTATTACTCCCGTCGTGATGAAGACTGTATAGCGTGGTTCGCGCGACAATTCAACGATTTGGCACATCGCGTGAAAAATATCGTATCCGCTAACATGCTCATGGAAACATTGTCTAAACAGCAATAGAAGACATACCGTAGCGCGACGCGTTGTCACATCTGCGAGAAACTGTTCACGCCGGACAATACGCGAGTCCACGATCATTGTTTTTATCAGTAAATACCGCGGTCCAGCGCATTTAAATTGTAACTTAAATTACAATTTAACATTAAATTTGTTCTATATTCCGGTCATATTTCACAACTTATCGAGCTATGACGCACAATTTATAATTAAAGAAATTGCTACCGCGTATGATGGACAGATATTAGATGTATAACTTTGCTTCCGCCGTTTTTTTTCCGAAATTCGAGGCTTTATTGTAAAAAACTGGTTATACATTTATGATTCAAAGTATTGTCCATCCCTGGCCACTACTTTCTCCCATCTTTCAGGTAGCGTACGAATCCCGCGTCGAAAAAACTGGTCATCTTTTGAGGCTATCCACGAATCGATTTTTTACTTCTTCATAAACCCGAAAGTGCTGGTCAGCCAGGCCGTGTGCCATTGATCGAAACAAGTGATAGTCAGAGGGAGCAACGTCTGGAGAATACGGCGGGTGGGATAGGACTTCCCATTTCAACGTTTCCAAGTTCTTGACCACTTTCGCAACATGGGGTCGAGCATTGTCATGCTGCAAAATCACTTTATCGTGTCTCTCGTATTGCGGCC
>NW_012130635.1:0-4304 GCF_000143395.1 Atta cephalotes | reverse complement strand
ATATAGTATATATATATATATATATATATATATATATATATATACACGCATGTATAGGTATTTGTGATATCTCATAGTTTGAGAGAGTTTCTTAGATATCTCACGGATGTTATCTAAGACGTTCATAGAATCTCATACATGCAGACACTTGTACATCCCTTGGATATTCGCTGGATAATTGAGGCTATTCACCGATGTCACAAGATTTTCGCAATATCCCAAAAGGACATCCCTGAAATAAAGTGTGCTATTTGGATCTTAATTAGTTGATAATAAAGTTATAACAAAACAGATTTTAATAGAAAAAAATTCATAGTTTGATATGCAAATATGATTAATTTTTTGTCTTTCTTTCATTGTAGATAATAATATATCAGATAAAATAAATAGTATATCTGTTTGCTCATTCTACATAAACTGTGTAGAATTTATTATCTTACCTTTACTAGTAATTTTGAATATATTTAGAGTACCACTTACGTCTATGGCAGCTTCTGCGAATAACTATGCTAACTCTGTGTCAAATGGAAAATGTTATTAAGAAAATGCTCTTACATCAGAAAAATGGATCTTTGATAAACCAATGGAATGAGATTTGACATACTTAATTTTCCATGTATCTCACCGAAATTAAGTTCAGCTAACAAAATTGTTCGAAAATTAATGGATTCAAAATCGGAAGTCAAATTCTGGTAACCCTACAAATAAGTTAATTTTATCTATAATATCTATGTGTATAATATGTATGTTTAATATCTTTATTTTTTTTAATATCTTAAAATAAATTATAGAAACTTTAATTTCCTTAATAATAAGTTATCTTTATCTTATCTTTTTTAATATTTTTTACTTCTTAAAAAAACTTAAATGATTTATAAGTTCATGGAACTTTATTTACACTGTTAATGTTGATTAATATTTTATTCCTAACACCGTAATGATATAATTTTGAGTATGAAGAAAGGCATATATTTTATTTAAAAGATATATAAATTACAATAACAAAAATAAATTTTTAGTAAGGATATCTGTAATAAGTTGTGACCATGTTTCTTGTGCAGAGCGTTTTAAACAAGCGGAAGTTGAAAGATATGTATGTATATGTATGTATATAAAATATAATTTAAGCTTACTTAGAATAATTAATAGAGATATTTATTGTAACAATTCGTGAAGTTGTAGATGAATAAATAAGATATTATAAAAAAATGACGTCTTTTTTTAGTTAATTACTTCATTATGATTATCACGCAATGATTACGACTGGATTGATGTCATTTTTTGTAATATCTTATTTATCTTATCATTTACAACTGCATAAATCGTTGTTAGATATCTCTATTTGCTGAAGAAAGCTAGAAGACTAGTTGAAATATGTACGTTATATTTATGTAAGCTAAAGCTTTTTCAAAGTGTATTACGCTCATTGTGTCAATTCCCAATTGTCCGTTTGTCTTTATTTTTTTTAATTTGTCACAGGAATTTCAATATTGTTACCTTAAAAAAATATATCTAATAATGTAAGTAACTTTTGGTAATAGAATAGTTTTACAGAGAAACAATTATTACAAAAAGCATTCAAGTATTTTAATGGAATTAATCATAACAACAATACAATTCAGCGTTAAACCATCTCTTTATATATATTGTTTGAAATAATTTTTATATTAATTATTTTGTACAATAAACTTTTATGTAGTTAAAACAATCGTTACATTACTGTTGAGCATAAAAGTGCGTAATATATATGTACAATCATTAAAAAATATATAACATATTTTAAAAAAGACTTACGAAGTATAGATTTTTCAACTGAAAATAATCCAAATGCAATACTGAATGCATTAAGAACATAGAACATGTTTATTATTCAATTTTCTAATGAATATTCGATCATTTATGGATGCGGAATTTTAGCTCAAGATTTAATAATATATAGATATGAATAGTATAATATAATATACATATAAACAAGAAAAATGTTAGAGTCAAAGAAAAAAATTTACTATTCTTTTAATAAAAAGATATATCATGCTTTTATAGTCCTCTATAAAAAAGTGTGTTATGTCCATGCGTACATGTTATACATAATATATTATACATAATATATTATACATAATATATTTAATATATAGGTATGTTTTTATTCATTCCGATGGCGCAACATTTTAAGATCGAGATCGGGTCTCTATCTCTCGTACCTATGCCCGTGGTGCGTGTGCAGGTTGTGCACAGACATACGAGACAATTTAATGCCGGTTTCAAACGGCAGTTGAAAAGTTTTCTTAACAGATACTCTTGATGGTTAGGTTTGTCAGACTGTCGAAGAGGAACGAGCACGTGAAAATTTCTTGGTTCTGCCAGGGATCGAACCCGAGTCCCTTAGCATGGTAGACTCGCGCGCTGTCTACCATATTACGCTCGTGCTCGTAGGTATATATAATTTATCTAAAAAATGGTTTTGAATAAATGTATCACTTACCTAGAGAAAAATTAGAAACACAGTGAGGGGAGAGTTTGCAGAACAATATTAACATTTAATAAAAATTTTAAGAAGTCCACTCTTAAAAAAGCTCTTTAAGAAATTTTATTGTTGATATTTTCCTACGATGCTGGTTCTTTCATTTGACTCACTTTGTGCTGCGAGAGTAATTATTAGCGTAGAGATTGTACTTTGACAGCTCATAAATATTATTTCGTAATTGATTTGTATACTTGTTCTTTGCAGTAAGTAAGAGATAAAAAGTTAAGTAATGTGCATGTGGCAAGCGTTTATGTAAATATATCGTACTGTATGCTAGAGTATTAACATGAAAAGGAAAAAAATGTACGTGATATGATGTATTGAAAATAATATATACACATATAGTACATGATATTATGTATTGGAATTTGTCAATTTTTTGTTTTTTTAATTTTGAAAATTTTAAATATACTTTTCTTGTTAAGATTTAATTTAAATTAATTATATAAATAATAATTTTTTATAATTTATGACTTATTAGTTATTGCTTTTTTACTTTATTGTTATCTTTAATTTTAATTTAAAATAAAAATTGATAATAGAGTTTTCTCTATTATGTTAATTGGAAAATTTCATTCCGGAAATTAAACAACTAGGACTATATTGTTACAACGCAACTTAGAGATTTTAAGCGATTGACGAGCGACAAAGAATCGGGTATAAAATAATAGTTTAATTTCGAATTCTAGCTTTGAATAACGAATATATATTTATTAAATTATATGTATCTACTTATAATACAATTTCTGTTGCTTAATTCTTAGGATATCTTAATATTATATTTAACAACTTTTAGATTTATTGCTGTTGATATACTTTGATCAAAAAGTTTCCGAAATTCATTCAGAAAATTCAAAATACAAGTTTTATTCATCAAAAGTGATATTGTCCCCTTCAAAGTACTCCCCATCGACTGCAACGCACTTATGCCAGCGCTTGATCCAGCTCTCGAAACATTTCTGGAACTCTATTGTCGGTATTATCGGTATAGCCATCAGAGCCGTCTTCGATTTTTCCATTACCTCCTTTCGGCTGTTAAAATGCGTTCCCCGTAATGGTTTTTTCATGCCACTCATAAACGGCTGTTTTCTTTAGAGTATCACTGCCGAAACAGTTTCCCAACATTTCCAAAGTTTTCACACCATTGAATCCATTTTTAACGCAAAATTTAATACAAACTCGTTGTTGCAAATTCAACTCCATTTTTAAAACTGTAAAAAATCGAAAATACGTGCAGAGGTAGATGTACTCAAGACGACATAACTTTTACAAATGTCAAGCTATGGTGATAAAATTTGGTGGGAATGTCAATGACAGATGTGGCAACCTAACCAAAGAAAACAGAATTCAAATCAGCTGACTCTGAGCATCACCTGGTGGTAATTCCGAGAACTTTTTGATCAAGATGGTACAGAGGGATCGTTATCTTAAAAAAATAACGCGTTACTATTACTAATTACTTATTTTAAAAAATAACGCGTTACTTGAAAAAAATAATCGTTTTCGGAAAACGATTAAATTAGCCACCTCACATACATGTGTTGATAAAATTATTCAACGCGTTTGTGCACAAAAATGACTGAATCTGGCAGAAATAATCGTTAGGAGCTAAATTACACAATTATCAAATTTAAATTAAATATTGTTTTTAAATGTCATTTTTAAGAATGTATCTTTAATCATTATTAAGAATGTATCTCAAGATTCACTTCCAATTGACTGAAAATCTGTATATGTATATGTATATATATATATATATATATAATAAATATATATATAA
>NW_012130634.1:0-4307 GCF_000143395.1 Atta cephalotes | reverse complement strand
AAGAAATGATATTCTCAATATCAGAATTAATTTAAGTTACATTAATTTCACACAAATTAAAGCAACGAAAATTGCTGCGTTCAGCAGAAAAAGCAATTTAGCAACTGTTGTAAATTTCTTTAATATGATTGATTTATACATTTAGATCCAGTAAGGAATTAAAGATAAGATCAATCATATTAAATAATTTTATAACAGTTGCAAAATTTTTCTGCTGAAAGTAGCCGATATTTGAAAACTTGTTAAGTTACACACGTATGCACGTCATTACATTTATTAAAGATAAAGCTTGTCCATTAGCCTTGTCCTTTGGTTTCTACCGACTATTATTGGGTCAACACCGGATCCGACGTCACTATCGCGTGATTTACGAGAACAACACGTTTGTTTCGGTGAACATTCCCTTCAATATCCAACCTTTTCTTGAAAGTGTTCGCGAATAAGGATGGCTCCGACAGCCTCTTTCAAAAGCGGTCCTTTACCGGCAACGTGGAAGTTTAAGTGGACCAGATATATTTGAAAAGGAAACAAATGATGTTAAGGAATGGCTTGTGATTCTCACACAAATCATTCTTGACATAACTTGAAGGACTTAAGGATGTTTGCGCTTTACCAGTAACAATGTCGTTACAAAGTTTTCCAATAATAGAGAGAATAGAATTATAAATAATTTGATCGAAAATTCGAAAATTTTTCCAATTTAATTTTATAAGAACTGTATATATTAATAGAAAGTTAATTCCCGGCTATATTGCATTTAATGTCGAGTATTAGAAAGTGACTCAGGAAAAATTGGCTTTAAAAATTTCCCAGGCAGTATAATAAAAGTATAATAAAAGTATGCATGATATGATATGCGCTTTATAAATCTTCTTCGTAATCATATCAGGAATGTGTTCCGAATTCTCTTGTCTTCTTGTGTAACATTATTTGAATCGATATCGAGGAGAAGCGTCGTGTTAGCTTCGCGAAATTAGCAACACTTTTTCAATTTTTATTTTCTTCTAGTGTAAAAAATACGAAGCTTTTTAAACTGAAAAAGTAGCAACCGGACAGCAACTCTATATAAAAATGATTGTATAGTATATAGAATTCTGTTAGAACTAACGAGAAATGTCACAGGAATTTAGATAAATTATTAGCACTTTTTTCCCAGTGCCGTGATGTCTTCTATATTTAAAGTCTAAAATTGGTAACTGTTGGAATTTTGTTTCCAAATTACATACATAAATAAAACTCGAGCAATTAACAGAAACTGTATACAATGAGATTTTAAATAATATTATGAGACGTATAAAAATATATTCTATTCTATATTATAATATATTCTATTTTAGATTATACATATCATACTGTTTTATTTAAGCAGTATATTGAAAGTATCACTATAGGTTACTTTGAAAAATCTACTGTTGTAGTACTCCTGAGATCATCAATTATACTCAAGGCTCATTACAGCGGGAAAGCTTGCTCCTACGAGAACAATTGTGATACATTTTCCGCATTCATTTCATAGATGCATTGTCTCCCAGATAGGTATTTCTACAATTCCGGCGTCGCCGGAATATATCGTCGAATTACCGTGTGTCAACAAATTCACGTGATGTTGATTCACCGTTTCAATTTGTTATTCGTGAACGTCGCAAGTGCTGCGGGTCGATTCATTGTAATAGCGATCCTCTTTGTTCACTCTCTACGATGCTGAAAACGCGGTTAATTAACCATATGTATGTACTCTATTTGACGGCGCGGTAGGAGAAAGCGGCCCCATCGAAATGAATCATTAACTTTAATCTTATAGAGATTCGATTTCTGACCGCATGTTGCACAAGCGTTGTAAACGGAAGATACCACGGTAACCGAGATATCATAAAGAATGTTAAACAGACAAGTACTCATGCACGAACGTCATTAAATATTTATTTTTAATTTCTAGGTTCTTTCTTTTTATGCAAAAATTATCGTTTTACCTTCTCTTTTCCCTTCCTCTTCTCCTTCATAGCTCATTAAAGTATTCTATAAAGTGTACATTGCAAAGATATTTTAAATAAGCAAGATGTAAAAATATTTTATCAAGCAGAATTTATATGTGGCTCTTTTGGCAGTTTGTAGATAGGAATGAAGATATTTACATGACGTTCGTTAGGAGCATTATTATAGAAAGTTGCATCGCGAAACTGCTAGCCGGAAGTATTTTAGACTCACAATCAACCGAATGCACATCGAAGATCTGTTTTGAAGGCGGGCACTAAGACTGAGACTTTTACTGTTATGACGTACCGTCGGGGATCACAAAGGTCACACCTGGCGAAAGGTTTCCGATTACTCCGTAAAAAAGAAAGACATCTCCTCGGAGGAAAAGAAGACAACAGACGTTTGAATGAATTCTTGCAAAATTCTTTTTCGCGTTCGTGCAAAAAAATTGAAATCTGAAAAATCCTATATTTCAATATCTTCTTCTCTATCATAGCCGGCCGCTTTCTGTAACTTATTTCTTATTTCGGCTTTCATTTTCTTCTACGCCGCCCTATTATGTATATCCGTACGCGGAAATTAATGTAATTTGCCTTTATGTAATTTTTCTAATGCGTCAGTCGTTTGCATGAACAAAATACTGTACTGAAAAAATTTACTCTAAATCTTAATAATATTTCTTAAAATAACATTAAGTAAATATTTACAAGAAATAAATATTTATTTAAACAGATATTTACTTAATAAAAAAATTATAGTTAAATCAAATTAATGATCTTTGTGTTAAATAAATATATAATTTAGTAAATATTTAATTAGAATTATATTTGAACAAAATTTATTAAAATCTAGTATTTCTTTACAGTGTGCGCAATATATATATAAATCTTTACAAATTTCCCGTCTGCTTTCCTCGAGTTAAATTTGCAAGAAGATCTGAAACGTATCTTCTATATCTGCAGATTATAAACATCTCATATTTAGATACAACGAGTTCGTCATAAAATAAATTCCGCTCGAAAATTATTTCCGTGCTCAATAAAAAATAGAACGTATAACCCGCGAATTTTCGTCGACATTAGATGGTAACAATGTTAAATCGAGGTTCGCGTGACATTATGTCTCGAATGAGACCGGTCGGTGGAAACGCAACAATTCCAATATAAACACATTCAAACACATAAACGGTCATCATGAAAAAAAAGGATCGATGTTGACTCTATTTTCGAAAGTGTCGTACGAGACAAATCGTGCAAGGATTAAATAGTAGCGTTTCGCGTGACATCACTGAATAGAGATTCCATGTAATTTGTGATTCATTTCTGATAATTAATTCTTCTATTATCTCTTTTTGAATCAACTAATAGTTGCTATATACATGTACATGCATTTAGTTATTACATATTTCATTTTTGTTACAAAATGCGATCCTTCTCTGATGTGGCTTTGCATATATCTCAAACTTTTTTATTAATGTGTGAAACTTATATTATATATAAGTGTATAATTAATAAAACGCCATGCTGTCTCATATTATTACAACATTATTTTTTTAATTATGTTCTCATTATATAGAATATTTTAGGCTGGAAGGATCATGCTTCATTTGTAAACTTGATACAATAATAAATTAAATTAGACTTATATGAATAAATCAATTAAATAAGAAGCGTCAATATGCGATTGAGACTAAACCTAATAGTCTAATAATATTTCTATTAATACATTTCCTTTAGAACTTTAAACTAGACGCCAGATACAACCAGTATGGAAAAAATCCTAAATTTGACACGATAAGAAATCAATTTTCTCAGCAAAAATACTATCGTTTTACCTCCTCGAAATTAACATATTTAATAACAGAATTTCCTATTATATAAATTCTTTCTACCGATTTTGATCTTTCAGTTTTAAACAAAAGAATTTGATGATGAGAATCGCCGTGAAGAATCGCTAAGAACAGATTCCGTTCTTCTAATTCAGACTGTTAATCACAATCACAAATCCAGACTGTTAATTTTTCTACTCATGTCCACGCCCGTGGAAGGAACTGATTATATGGACGACCGTCGCGTGACCGTTGAATGCCGTGAATGAAGTCTCTCGCGTAATTTCAGAGGCCATGGTACTTGCTGTGTGAGGTCGAGGGCTGCTCGATGAGGGTTGCGCGGGCGCGTTTGTGAGAGTGAGAGGAGGATCGCTAGAAGGATCGATGCGGGTTCGGCGAGATACCAAGCACCCTCAGACGACCCCTTGGGTCCGCTCTCTCTCTCCCTNCTCTCNCTCTCTCTCTCTCTCTCTCTCTCTCTCTCTCTCTCTCTCTCTCTCTCTCT
>NW_012130633.1:0-4313 GCF_000143395.1 Atta cephalotes | reverse complement strand
TAATCTATTCTTATGAAATAATAGAAAAATTGGCCAGTCATTTGAAAATTTTGAAAGCAGTTAACGATAGATCTGAAACGTGTTTAAATCTATACATTTTGCCATGTATCTGTTAAAAAAGAATCTCATCAACATTCAATTAATCTATTCTTATGAAATAATAGAAAAATTGACCAGTCATTTGAAAATTTTGAAAGCAGTTAACGATAGATCTGAAACGTGTTTAAATCTATACATTTTGCCATGTATCTGTTAAAAAAGAATCTCATCAACATTCAATTAATCTATTCTTATGAAATAATAGAAAAATTGGCCAGTCATTTGAAAATTTAAAATGGAAAAATCTTAAACAATTTAGGAAATTTCCGAGAACATACAGGTTTTTTCTCATACGATGTTCTATAGCGTGCCGCAAGTAGCCATAAACTATTCTTTTGATGGAAAAATATGTGTGACTCTGAAATAATTTCACCTATTGCATTAAGATTATTACAGCTGTCTCCGACATCCTGTGCTTACGAAAGAAATTGATCAGAACATGGAAATGTTCATTCTTTGAAAAGAAATAGATTGAAACATGAAAAAATATCGAAGCTTGCAGTGCAATATTTTTTGAGAACAATAAAATCAATTCCTCATAATTCTCATAAACTCTCTGTCTCTTATAAGAATGCCACCAACACTGTTATGAATGACAGTTTTACTTCCGATGATAAATCATATAGTGAGCATCAAATAGAGAGCGATGAGGAATAAAAATGTTAATACTTTTTACTTTTACATATGACTCTTTGTATTAATATTTTAAAATCTTTTCATTGTATTATGTAAAATTATTATGTATAATATATTTTTATTTAAGTATTCCGGCAATAATGCAATTATAGAAAGTTTATTTTATTTTTCATACATAATTATGTTTTTATTTTACTCCAGTAAAGATTTTTGACAGTCTAGTCGTTAAAATAGCAAACAAATAAAAGTATTATAAATTTATAAGGTATGAAAAATATAATATAAAACTACTGTCACATCTTTTTTATTTTCAAAATTATAATAAAAAAATCATTTGAAATTTCTCTAGTTATATTATGTATCTATTAATAATATATAGGGTGTATAAGCTTAAATCCGCTGTTTGCTCATAGGTGGCATTAGTGAGCGTACAAAACTATCCTGGGCATACAACACACTTTTTTTTATGTGTTTGACATCTGTCAACATTAACCAGTGCACATCATCAGCAATTTCATACAACAACATACATTTTTTCTTTCGTAATCATGTCTAGTTTTTTGCTAAAAAAAAAGCATATGCGGGAAGCTTAGCTTTTCTGTTTCAATTTGAAGAAATCGGCTGCCGAATCGCATCGAATGCTTGTGGAGGCCTATGGCGACAATGCTTTATCGGAAATAACATGCAGAAATTGGTTTCGCCGGTTCAATGACGACAATTTTGACCTGAGTGACAAGAAGCGTGAAAATCGGCCTAGGAAGGTTGAGGACTATCAATTGCAGGCTCTTTTGGACGATACCCAATCGCAAAAAATGTTTGCCGAGCAATGGATGTTTCTCAAGCAGCCATTTCCATGCGGCTACATGCCATAGGGAAGGTTCAAAAGATCGGAAAATGGGTGCCGCCCAAAATGAACGATAGGCAGATGGAGCGACGCCAAAACACATGCCAAATATTGCTTGCCGGACAAAAAAGAAAGTCGTTCCTACATCGGATTGTGACAGGCGATGAAAAGTGGATCTATTTTCAGAAACGCAAGAAATCTTGGATTGATCTCGCCCAACCATCAACATCTTCCTCAAAACCAAATCGCTTCGGACGGAAGACGATGCTGTGCGTTTGGTGGGATCAGGAGGGTATCATCTACTACGAGCTGTTAAAACCTGGTGAAACTGTTAATGCTCACCGCTACCAACAACTGATCAAATTGCACCGTACTCTGCGTGAAAAAAAAAGGCCGCATTATCGGAAAAGACATGACAAGCTGATTTTCCTCCACAACGCACCATTGCACACGTCAACAATGGTCCAAAACTACTTGGAGACACTCAACTGGGAAGTGCTACCTCATCCCGATTATTCACCAGACCTAGCACCTTCTGACCATCATCTGTTTTCGTCGATGGGCCACGCGCTCGCTGAGCGGCACTTCGATTCTTACGAAGACGTCCGAAAATGGCTTGATGAGTGATTTGCCTCGAAAGATGAGGAATTTTTTTGGCGTGGTATACACAAATTGCCCGAAAGATGGGAAAAATGTATAGTTAGCGAGGGCAAGTACTTTGAATAAATTCGTTTTTGCTAGGAAAAAAAATGTGTTTTTCTGACTAAAAAACAGCGGATTTAAGCTTATACATCTGGTATATATATTTGAAATAGGCTGTCTCAAAGTCTGCAAAATACTCATTGACGGCGACAATGACTTCCTCATTTGACAAGAATTTCTTCCCACCGAGCCAAGTTTTTAAGTTTGGGAACAGAAAGAAGTCACACGGGACCAAATCCGGAGAATAGGGTGGATGAGGAATCAATTCATAGCCCAATTCGTAATTTTGTCATTGCAAAGGTCGACTTGTGGGACGGCGCGTTGTCTTGATGGAAGAGCACTTTTTTGCGCGCCAATCTCGCTTCAAATGACTACCAAACATGAACTATGCGTCCTTTCTGGCTGAAATTTGGCCTGAAGGGGTTCGAAGAGTGGATCTTTCGATGTCGCGTCATCAAATGGATTGTAGCATCATTTCATGGAAATTTACCAAATTTACCAAATTTATCAAACGATCCACGTATATATATTATATATTAGGTGTACAACTTTGCTTCCGCCGTTTTTTTTCCGAAATTCGAGGCTTTATTGTAAAAAACTGGTTATACATTTATTATTCAAAGTATTGTCCATCGCTGGCCACTACTTTCTCCCATCTTTCGGGTAGCGTACGAATCCCGCATCGAAAAAACTGATCATCTTTTGAGGCTCCACGAATCGATCCAATTTTTTACTTCTTCATAAGATCGGAAGTGCTGGTCAGCCAAGCCGTGTGCCATTGATCGAAACAAGTGATAGTCAGAGAGAGCAACGTCTGGAGAATACGGCGGGTGGGGTAGGACTTCCCATTTCAACATTTCCAAGTGATCACTTTCGCAACATGGGGTCGAGCATTGTCATGCTGCAAAATCACTTTATCGTGTCTCTCGTTGTATTGCGGCCGTTTGTCTTTGAATGCTCGGGTCAAACGCATCAATTGCGTTCGATACCGATCGCCTGTGATTGTTTCAGTCGGTTTTAACAGTTCATAATTCAATTCACACTACGCCGAGCTGGTCCCACCAAATACAGAGCATGACCTTGGAGCTGTGAATATTCGGTTTGGCCGTCGACGTGGAAACATGGCCGGGAACTCCCCATAATTTTCTGCGCTTGGGATTATCGTAATGAACCCATTTTTCGTCCCCAGTCACAATGCGATGCAGAAATCCCTTCCGTCTTTGCCTTTCAAGCAGCTGTTCACAAGCAAACAAAACCATTCGCCGTTCAACATCTCTCGACTTCAATTCATACGGCACCCAATTTCCTTGCTTCTGAATCATTCCCATGGCTTGAGGCGTTTTGAAATGGTTTGTTGAGTCACTCCCAATGATCGTGCCAATTCTTCTTGGTTTTGACACGAGTCTTGCTCAATGCCTCTAATTCTGCATCTTCGAAAACGTCTGGAGAATATGGCGGGTGGGGTAGGACTTCCCATTTCAACGTTTCTAAGTATATCTTGACCATTTTCGCAACATGGGGTCGAGCATTGTCATGCTGCAAAATCACTTTATCATGTCTCTCGTTGTATTGCGGTCATTTGTCTTTCAATGCTCGGCTCAAACGCATCAATTGCGTTCGATACTGATCGCCTGTGATTGTTTCAGTCGGTTTTAACAGTTCATAATACACTACGCTGAGCTGGTCCCACCAAATACAGAACATGACCTTGGACGTCAAAATCACCGTTCTTGAAGCGTTGAAACCACTCACGACACGTTCTTTCACTAATAGCAGCCTCACCATAAGTATTTGAGAGTATTCGATGAGCCTCAGCCGCCTCAGATTTCTTCATATTGAAGCAAAAAATTAAAACCTCCCGCAAATGACGAGAATTTGGCTCGTAAACTGACATTTTCAATCGAGAATAACTTTATGATGCAGATACAAATCGACTAATGTTTCTATGGGGTTATGTTGACAGATGCCCAAGTTTATTGTATGACGTCTATGATCTATTTATTTCGACCATCACTTACCGCTAAAGCCATCT
>NW_012130632.1:0-4314 GCF_000143395.1 Atta cephalotes | reverse complement strand
CTTCCTTCCTCTCTCTCTCTCTCTCTCTCTCTCTCTCTCTCTCTCTCGTCTTCCTACCGCATATCGCACACATCCGCACGCGCATAAGTATATATACACATACATATCTTTCGATGTCGCCGCCGACCTCTGTCCCTTCTTTACTCTTTCTCTCACAAGAGCTCTTCTCGTTCACCGGGATTTCGTCGACCCTCTTCTTGCACCCATGACTGCCTTCCGCCCATCACCGGTGAAACTCTTCGAGACTCGTGACTGAGGGAAGATAGAAGAAAGACTTGAATATCGCAGTATGCAGACCTAAACTTCGTTTCACTATTGAAACTCTGTCAAAACATGTTCACTATGGTCTACCCAGATCTAATAATACTGACTGCGCAAGGGTCATCCATCCATGCACCAAACTTGCTATAGACACTGTCTTGACAGAATCCGGTGATATATGTACAGTTACCACCGGAGTGAAAATGATTTATCTCCAAGAATGATTCAGCTTTCGTAGAAATCGTGACATATCTTGGTCATCTATTTTTACCGGTATCCGATGATAGATACGATACAAGTCAATCTTTTCATTTTTTGTTTTCTCGTAATCGTGCGTGAGCATTTGAGCGTCACTAAAGAGCTACATCGTATTGTTACAGATGCCACAGCGGCTGGAAGGGCTCACTGTGTAATCAGTGCGTTCGATATCCAGGCTGCCTCCATGGTAGCTGCCAAAAGCCCTGGGAGTGCGCGTGCGATGAGGGATGGGGCGGGCTATTTTGCAACCAGGACCTCAACTATTGCACAAATCATAAGCCGTGCATGAACGGCGGCACCTGCTTCAACACCGGCCAGGGTTCTTACACCTGCTCGTGCCCATCAGGCTTCACAGGCACCGAATGTCAGACGCCGCTGTTCGACTGTCACTCGAAACCCTGCCTGAACGGTGGTACCTGCACGATGACTGAATCGCCGTCCGTAAGCTACGTGAGCGGCAACGGCACGGAGTTATCGTCCTCCAGGCAGCAGCATCGTCGAAACTATCGCTGCACCTGTCCACCCGGTTGGCGTGGTCGACACTGCGAGATTACGACGCGATCCTGCCGGGACTCGCCCTGCCGACACGGCGCCACCTGCGAAGACGACTCTCTCCGCGGTTACATGTGCCATTGCCCATCCGGTTACACAGGCACCGATTGCGAATCGCAGGTCGATGAGTGCTCACCAAATCCCTGCGCAAACAACGGCACCTGCATGAACCATGTCAACAATTACCGATGCACATGCCTTGCTGGCTTCACCGGCGAGCGCTGCGAGATCAACGTTGACGACTGTCAGGGCGATCCATGTTTGAACGGGGGCACCTGCAAGGACCAGGTGAACAGCTTCCGCTGCCAATGTATACCAGGTTACGTCGGTAGAATCTGCCAGAACAAGGTAGACTATTGTGTGGCAAAACCGTGCGCGAACGGAGGCACATGCATTTCTGGGACCAATGATTATAATTGTACGTGCAAGCCTGGTTTCACCGGTAAGGACTGTAGCGTGGATGTAGATGAATGCTGGAGCGCACCGTGTCAGAATGGCGGCATATGCCGGAACCGTGTCAATGGCTTCTTGTGCGAATGCCCGAATGATTGGCACGGTGACACCTGCAGCGAAAAAGCCGGTGCGGTACCTCCGATCACATCATCGTCCACGCCCGTGATATCGAATGTGCCGCTGGCAGAACCATTCCCAGGCAACGGCCATTCGAAACACGTTGCCTCTAGGAAAACTAGCTTGACTACGGAACACCTGGTGATGATCGCGACTCTTTCCACTGCAGTACCGGCTTTCGCGTTATTCGCTACAGTCGCAGTGATGTGCATGAAGAGACGACAAAAGCGAGAGCAGGCGAAGGCCGATGAGGAAGCGAGGCTACAGAACGAGAGGAACGCAGTGCATAGCAGCATGAGCAAGCGTAGCGCCAGTACCATCGGCGTCGGAGGTACTGGTATTGGCAGTGTCGGCGGTCTCCTCGGCGGCGGTAGCGGCTTAATCGGCGCGGGCGGCGGCAGCGTTTGTGCTCTGGGCACCGGTGACGCGCACATGATTAAGAATACCTGGACTGCGAGTAAAAGTGTGAACAATGTGGCATCGGCAGCGTCGCGGCAGGACGACCTGGATTCGTCCTTCCAAACTGATGTAACGCTGGACAGTTCGTGTTCGGGTTATAAGCCAGAACCAGTGCTACAAGACGGTCGGACTACGAGAACGACGAAACAGCTGAACACAGAGGCAGCAGCCCATCGGGCGTCTGCGCACCTCTTCCAGAAGGAGAAGGACTGTCTCGGCCTAGGTCTTGGTATCGGGATCTTGGAGAGTGCCAAAAGATCATCCGTATTTGCCACTACTGGCAACGTGGCGGACAGTTGTTGCGCCGCGGAAGCTGCACTGATGAAGAGGCCAACGACGATATCGGAAGCTAACAGCACCAGTGTCGTCAATAGTAATAGTAGTGGTCCACCGGGAAGCGGTGGCAGTGTCGCGGACAACAGCAATTGCGGTGTGTACGTGATAGACGATCACTACGTCAGGCATGACGCCACGCTGGCGGCGACGCTCGCGACGGAAGTGTAGTAGACTTTGGACTCCCATTTAGAGTGATAGAGAGAAAGAGAGAGTGCGTGAGAAAAAAAAAGAGAAATAGAACCAGTGCGTATGCGTATGCGAATTGTGGATCTTGTTTTCTCTGTGCGTGTAAATTGACAGACTACCCCGTTCGATTTCCTTCGATTTTTCTCGAACAACGCCGTCGCGATACCCTTCAGACCGCGTCTCGTCTCGGATGCCTGCGAGTGTTTATTTCTTTTTTCTTTCTTTTTTAAAATTTTTATTACATCTTTTTTTGCGAAAGCACTTGTGCATCCGCGATTAGACGCCATTAAGTAGGACTCCGCGATTGAAACATCATTTCAAGGAGAAATACATACTGCACCCGCACCGCCGGCCAGTTTGACCAGCCACGAGGGTATGTCGTTCCGATTCTACTGAAACGAGAGCGATGACGGACTGATCGAAGACGTTCGATCGGGGTTGATCGAGATGTGACAGAAACAAGAAAAATTAACGCGATGCTGTGGGGGTCGATTGGTCAGGCTGCCGTCGACCCATCCTTAGGTATTAATATTATATCGTGCTCGAAAGTGAACTTTGTACAGAACTAATTTATTATTATTGTTATTTACTTATTGTATTACTGATTGCTATTAATTATTATTATTATTATTATTAATATTATTATGTGTCGCATTATCATTGTTCTCGGTATTAGTTCTTTTTCGAATTTGCGTGACTGAGCTGCCGACCGGAGCAAAAATACGACAGCGAAAGATCTTTCGTGTATATTATATTTCGTGTGCGTGTGAGAATGAATGAGCATGTGTGTAGAGTGTTTGTGCGCATGTATAATTGCGAGCGAGAAAGTTTAACGAATTAGCATCTTTAGAATGACCTCGTCTTTTCGTAATCAGAATTAATTTTTCGTGTAACATTGTCTCTTTTTTCTTTTTTTTTTTACAAAGCATTCCTTTTCTCAGAGTAAATATCGTTGCGACGCAGGAACTTTCGCTTATAGTGGCAACCACGTCCAGCGATGAAAAGCATGAAAATTAATATTTAAAGTGACACTTCAAATAAATGTCCCCTCGACTTTTTGGGATTCTCCATTTTAGACAATCCCATTCGGTCGAGCCCTTTAAACATCCGTTTTTCACGCCGCTTTTCAACTGACTTAAAGGAACGTTTGGAAGAAAGGATGGAAAGCGGCATTCTTAACAAAATTCCGTCCTTTTAATCCAAAAACGTCGTTATTCCATCGCGATTGATTTAAATAAATTTAATACATGGAATCAAAAACATAAATTTAATACATGGAATTAAATTGAGCGATGCGATAGTTTCGTAGAAAATGATAAAAAAAAATGTCGTGTAATGCAGAAGGAAAAGCCCGAGCATGCGAAACTTGTCGAGCCCATCTTTCACATATTTTCATTCAATTCAATCCAATTGGGAGGAAGGGAGGAAAGAATATATGATGATGGGAAATTTATTCGTTGATTTGATAAATTCCAAAGAAATCGCGCAGTCTTGGCTTTTCCTCGTTTAAAAAAAATCAATCTTCTACGAATCCTACGATCGTTATCCAAACGACGTGTACCGTTTGACGAGACATTGCTCGCGCTACGTACGACTGAAAAGACGAACGAATAGATGTGTAAATTATGCAGATATATATACATATATAGAGATCTATAAATAAATAAATATATATATATATATATATATATA
>NW_012130631.1:0-4316 GCF_000143395.1 Atta cephalotes | reverse complement strand
TGATAGTATATTAGTCAATTTTATAATTTTTACTAGTTTATTATTATTCCAGTGGATAAACTCCGGATTGATAAAATCCGAAATTTATCTTGGTTTTTTCCATTTATTGACTTTTCTTGCCAATCCTGGAATCTAATTAACCAAGCTGCAAGATTAGAACTTATATTAATTAAAAAACAAGTTATATTATAACTTTTCTTTTTAATTCACAACAAAATTTTAATTCTAACATAATAAATACGACGTTATCTTTAATTACAAGATTATATTCTTTCGGAAATTTGAATAAGAAAAACGCCCATAAAATTATTAATAAAATGTTTTATACGTATTTATCTGAAAGCTTTGAAATATTAGAAAAATATGGCGAAATAATACAGACAATATGTGTTATTATTTAAATATAATGAAAAGCAGCTTAAAAAGATTTAAAAACTGACCATTATACTTTCAATTATTTAATAAATATATAATATTAGTTAAATATATAATATTAATTGTTTAATAAAATCGTCAACAATAAAAATTCATTCTTTTTTAATTCTAAAAAAGAAAAATTAAAAAAGCAAATGGATGTGCACTATAAAAAAAATTGCTTTAATTTCTATAAAAGAAGTTTTTGGAAAAAAGTATTTGGAAATGCCTAATGTTTTTACTAGTATTGGAGAATATATTAATGAATGCAAAAATAATACTACATTGCTAACTTCAATTTACCATGGCGAAATCTGGAATTTTAAAGAGTTAAAAAAGAATGGATTTATTCTACCAATAATCTTATTTTTTGATGATTTAGAAATCAATAATCTGTTAAGATCGCGCAAGTCTATTAATAAAAATTAGATGCCGTTTATTTGAGTTTATTAAGTCTATTCCCTCAATATAATAGCAATCTAGATAATATTTTTCTTAAGCAACTTTATAATTATCAAGATCATAAAAAATTAGATAATAAAATCTTATCATATATTGTTGATCAAATAATTGATCTCAGTATTAATGAAATAACTATAAATATTAGTAACAAGCAAAAAATATTATTTCGCTTAATATTTATTGTTGGGGATAATTTATCTTCTGAACACAATTCTTGGATTTTTTACAGGATTTAAAACTTAATATTATTGTCGAGTTTGTACAGCCACTAAAAGGAATACACAAAATTTGGTTAATAAAGAAAAGGAATACATTAGAACACAAAATGATTATTTTAATTGTGTCATAAACTCTGCGTTTGGAATAAAGGAAAAATGTATTTTCAATGAGATCCCTAATTGGAAAATTTATTTGTAGAATTTATTGGAGGGCATTTGCCGATATGACTTTGCTAAAATATTAAATAATTTTATTTATATAGAAAAGTTTTTTACTTTGGATGTTTTCAATGAAAGACTATCAAATTGTATGAGTTCATTTCATGAGAATAAACCATCATTTAGTTCTCATTCATTAGTGAATCAATTAAAGCCGAAAAAATTATTATAACAGTTCTAAAATGTATTATTTGATTAACAATTTGTCTTTAATGATTAGCAATTTTCTATACCAGAAAAAAAAACTTAAGTTGAGAATTATATTTTATATCTTAAGAAGATAGTAATCTCGTGTTCACATTTTCTCACTTTTGAACATATTGATTTATTTCATGTGTCATTATTTCATTGCATCCAAATATTTATCTTTGCATAAAAAAGTATTTAACATTCTATTCAAACCAAAACATCATATTGTACTACATTATGTAAGAGTTATGAAGAAATATCACTAATATCATTTATTCGCTTTGAGACAAAACATCGATAATTAAAACATGCTAAAATTTACTTCACGAATAAATCCTTCATATACGTTTGTTCTCAAACATCAATTAAAACTTTGTCATCAATTTATTTGCGTAGAAGGGTTTTTAAATCATTTACAACGTGATACTCAACTAACCAAATTTATTATTAGGTGTACAACTTTGCTTCCGCCGTTTTTTCCGAAATTCGAGGCTTTATTGTAAAAAACTGGTTATACATTTATGATTCAAAGTATTGTCCATCGCTGGCCACTACTTTCTCCCATCTTTCGGGTAGCGTACGAATCCCGCGTCGAAAAAACTGGTCATCTTTTGAGGCTACCCACGAATCGATCCAATTTTTTACTTCTTCATAACACCGGAAGTGCTGGTCAGCCAGGCCGTGTGTCATTGATCGAAACAAGTGATAGTCAGAGGGAGCAATGTCTGGAGAATACGGCGGGTGGAGTAGGACTTCCCATTTCAATGTTTCCAAGTATGTTTTTCCACCACTTTCGCAACATGGGGTCGAACATTGTCATGTTGCAAAACCACTTTATCGTGTCTCTTGTTGTATTGCGACCGTTTGTCTTTCAATGCTCGGCTCAAACGCATCAATTGCGTTCGATACCGATCGCCTGTGATTGTTTCAGTCGGTTTTAACAGTTCATAATATACTATGCCGAGCTGGTCTCACCAAATACAGAGCATGACTTTGGAGCCGTGAATATTCGGTTTGGCCGTCGACGTGGAAGCATGGCCGGGAACTCCCCATGATTTTCTGCTTGGGATTATCATAATGAACCCATTTTTCGTCCCCAGTCACAATGCGATGCAGAAATCCCTTCTGTCTTTGCCTTTCAAGCAGCTGTTCACAAGTAAACGCCGTTCAACATCTCTCGGCTTCAATTCGTACGGCATTCAATTTCCTTGTTTCTGAATCATTTCCATGGCTTTGAAGCATTTTGAAATGGCTTGTTGAGTCACTCCTAATAATCGTACCAATTCTTCTTGATTTTGACACGAGTCTTGCTCAAGTAATGCCTCCAATTCTGCATCTCAGAAAACCTTCCTTCTTCCACCGCTATGCCGGTCTTCGACATCAAAATCACCGTTCTTGAAGCGTTGAAACCACTCATGACACGTTCTTTCACTAATAGTGGCCTCACAATAAGTATTTGAGAGCATTCGATGAGCCTCAGCCGCAGATTTCTTCATATTGAAGCAAAAAATTAAAACCTCCCGCAAATGACGAGAATTTGGCTTGTAAACTGACATTTTCAATCGAGAATAACTTTATGATGCAGACACAAATCGACTAATGTTTCTATGGGGTTATGTTGACAGAAGTTTATTGTATGACGTCTATGATCTATTTATTTCGACTACCACTTATCGCTAAAGCCATCTAGGAAAACGGCGGAAGCAAAGTTGTACACCTAATATTAGGAGTACAAATTAGTTCGATCCATTTCCCTAAAGATGGTTCCAGCTGTTGTGAAGGGTTCATAGTGACAGCTGATTTTGGCGGTTTCAGAGAGATTAAACATCTGCTAATAATATTCAGTTTATATCGCTTTGAGTTTCATACAAAAACCTTGATTTTTACTGTGTTTGAAATGTTAAATTTTATATTAACAAGCAGCGGGAGGTTTTGATTTTCTGCTTTAATTGGAAAAAAAGTGCGGCTGAAGCCCATCGAATGCTTGTCGAAGTTTATGGTGACACTGCTCCAACTGAAATCATGTAGGGAATGATTTCGAGGATGGATGTTTCAAGGATGGAGATTTCAGCGTTGAAGACAAGTCTTGCTCTGGAGAGCCAAAAAAATTCGAAGACAAAGAATTAGAGGCATTACTCGAAGAAGATCAGAGTCAAACACAAGAGGAGCTTGCAGAATTATTAGGGGTAACTCAAGCCGTTTGTGTACGATTGAGAGTCATGGGAATGATTCAAAAACAAGAAAATTGGGTGCCTTATGAACTGAAACCGAGAGACGTTGAAAGGCGATTTTTCATTTGCAAACAGCTGATTCAAAGACACCAGAGAAAAGGTTTTTTGCATTGGATTGTGTTTTGCATTGGACTGGAGATGAGAAGTGGATATTCTACAGCAACCCCAAGAAGAAAAAATACTACGCTAAGTCCAGTCAATCGTTACCTCGACCTCAACATCAACACCACGGCCAAACATTCATAATTCGAAGATCATGCTCTGTCTGGTGGGATCAAAAGGATCTTGTTTACTATGAGCTGCTGAAATCTGGTGATTCCATTACGGGCGGTCGGTATCGGCTACAATTGATTCGTGCATTGCGAGAAAAACAGCCGGAATACGAGCAAAGACATGATAAAGTTATTCTTCTTCGTGACAACGCTCGACCTCATGTCACTAAAGACGTAAAAAAATATTGGAAACGCTCAAATGAGATGTTTTACCGCACCCGCCGTATTCTCCGGATATTGCTCCTTCTGATTACTGGTTGTTCCGAAGGATGCAGCAAGTCATCGGTTCACTTCTTTCGCAGAAATCAAAA
>NW_012130630.1:0-4314 GCF_000143395.1 Atta cephalotes | reverse complement strand
AAATGGTTTCAAAGATGGAGATTTCAGCATTGAAGACAAGCCTCGTTCTGGACAACAAAAAAATTCGAAGACAAAGAATTAGAGGCATTACTCGAAGAAGATCAGAGTCAAACGCAAGAGGAGCTTGCAGAATCATTGGGAGTAACTCAACAAGTCGTTTCTGTATGATTGAGAGCTACGGAAATGATTCAAAAACAAGGGAATTGGGTGCCTTATGAACTGAAACCAAGAGACGTTGAAAGGCGATTTTTCACTTGCGAACAGCTGATTCAAAGACAATAGAGAAAAGGTTTTTTGCATCGAATTGTGACTGAAGATGAGAAGTGGATATTCTACGATAAGAAGAAAAAATACTGTGCTAAGCCCGGTCAATCGTTGTCATCGACCTCAACATCAACACCACGAACATTCATTGGTTCGAAGATCATGCTCTGTATCTGGTGGGACCAAAAGGGTCTTGTTTATTATAAGCTGCTGAAACCTGACGAAGGTCCATTATGGGCGATCGGTGTCAGTTACAATTGATTCGTTTGAGCCATGCATTGCGAGAAAAACGGCCGGAATATGAGCAAAGACATGATAAAGTTATTCTTCTTCATGACAACGCTCGGCCTCATATCGTTAAAGTCATAAAAAAATATTTGGAAACACTCAAATGGGATGTTTTACCGCACCCGCCGTATTCTCTGGACATTGCTCCTTCTGATTACTGATTATTCCGAAGGATACAGCAAGTCATCGGTTCACTTCTTTCGCAGAGATCGAAAATTGGCTCCAAAATTGGATCGCCTCCAAAGACGAGTCATTTTTTCGAGATGGAATTCAAAAATTGCCTGAGAGATGGGGAAAAAATAGTAGGCAATGATGAACAATACTTTAATTGATCTGTTTATTCATTTTGTTTTGAAGTAAATGCATTTTTGAACGGACTGAACTAATTTTTTTTTACTCCCAATATTTATGTTTATGTTAACTATAATCTATTGTATTACATTTTATGTCTATTATTCTGTTAACACGTAGTCTTTTACATAAAACTTAACTTTTACATAAAGTGAAGATATCACAAGTGTGTGAAAATTAAAAACATCGCGAATAGAACCTTTTGTAGCACCTTGATATAGTGACTATTTATATTTAACATACTAAGACAACTCACTTTTAATTGCTTTATTCAGTCACGCAAAATTCTTCTTTCGAATATTAATTCTAATAGTTCAATCCATTCGAGACAGGTGTATATGAAATATCTAATAAAAAAGTTCGTATATGAGAATACATTAAGAGGGAAAATAAATTAAAAGGTTTAGTAGAATATTATTACCTTCAGCATCAATGAGGTAATATCTAGCATCTTCCTTGTATCATACTTCTTCCTCTTTCTCTTCCTCCTCCTCCTCTCCCTCTTCCTCTTTCCTCTCTTCTTCCTCCTTCTGTTTTTACAATTTTTTCTTCTTCATTTTCATGCATTGTAAAATAACATTTTGTTATTATTTGTATAAACTTGTTATGGGATTTTTTTGCCAACTATTTAAAACTATTTAAAACTTACTTCGTGACAAAATATCAAGATATTCTTCAGCTGAACTGGGCATACAAAGAGTTGCGATATCCTGCGAATTATCTAAAACAAAAATAATATTTTTTCATTAAGATTATATTTCTAATCACACGAAAACTGATTTTATAGGGAGATATGTTTTAAAAATTCGACTTACCAGATGATAATATGATCATGAAAATGTTCCGCTCATTACGCAAAATATTTCGCACGGCCTCGCTTCATACTCTTCCTAGAAAATTTGATATTTTAATAGATGAAATTCATAATTCAATTGTTTATTTCTAATTAATTTTTATTAGTTTACGTGCTGATACGAATTCATCGAGCGCTTCTGTAGCTGATCGTCGTCATCTCAAACTAAGACGATCTACCGAACGTCCCATTGATGAGAAGTGAGGTCGAAAGGGGGGGAGGGAGGTAAGAGACGGCGAAAATGGTGCGCCCTTGTAGAGCGAAGGAGGGGTGAAAGTCAAAACGAGAATCGAGCCCCTTTGTAGGAAAAAGAGAGAGGATTGAAAATCGGAAGTGAGAATCGTGTGCCCCTTTGCAGGGGGAGGAGGTGTGAGAATCACTTCGCATGAAAAGTTGTGCGCCGCAGGGGAGAGGTGAGAGTCGCTTCGTGCGGAAAGTACAAAACATAATTATCTAAAATTCTTAGTTTTAAAATAAAATTTTTGCTTTAGATACATTATTTTCCGATACTTATATTTTTAAAACAAAAAAATTTATCATATTGCAACTTTTTATTTAAAGTAAAACATATATGAAAAAATCGCGTGGAAAGTCGTTATTTTCCTAAGTAGAGATTGAGACGGAGTAAATCTCGCTTCGCGTTGATTTTGGATTATAATGTATATCTTTGTTTTGATTTTTTTCAGTCATTGTGAATAGTTTCGGTATGTTTCAGTTAGTCAATCAGTCAGATCACTTCGACACAAATAAGAAGAATAATGCTTTTCAAACATTGAAATTGCATTTACACGAATTCATTAATATGACTTACAATTTCGATCGTCTGTGGAATTTTTTATGCGATAAAAAAGTTATATTTAAAGAAATATTGTGTCCAAGATGTGAAAATGTATTGATATTAACTAATGTTAAGGAAAATCATGTACATTTCATTGTACAAAACATTATTATGAAATGAATAGAACTCGAAAACGACAAAAGTAATTTAAAAATGCGTTTCATGAAACATGATTTGAAAGAGCGCATTTAGAACTTTCTACAATATTATGAAATAAAGAGAGAGAGAAGAGAGAGAGGGGGGGGGAGAAATAAGATGTTATTTTTTCGAACTTTGTTGTTAACTTTTTAATAACGAACGATGAAGAATCTTGGAGATTCATTGTTTGTTATTTTTGGAGATTCAGGATCATGATTTTGACAACATATATCAAGGTTGAAGTCATTATGAGTAAATAATTACCATTACTTTTTTTTATCTGATTCGAGAGCGCGTTTTACTTTGAGGATTTATCAGTAGATATCGATTCCTCGTTCTCACATCTGGTCGCTAGCCGCTTTCCCGAATTTTCTCCACACATTAAGTATCAGTATCTCGTATTCTTGTAGATGTTACAGTACTGGCAATTACTATTTTAAATTCGACGGTTTACACACATATAGCAATTTGTGAAAAATCGATTGTTTAAATATTGCATTAGAGTCATAATTTAACATACAATATATGAATTAGCTTAACGTATTATTTTTTTCCTGTATACGAAATTCTCATTGTGTAGTTCATGGTCATCATGTGACCCTTTTTTTCCATTTCTGATATTTGTTCAAGTTACATGTCGAATATTTTTTTAATTTGTCTGCGTTGAATAAAAAGTGTAGTACGATTGTTAAGCCTTGTTAAGTTATGAGCCTAGGCATTATTCATTTAAAAAGTGTTTCTTCGAAGAAAAGGTATCTTTCCAATGTCATCTTCTAGTATCGTCAATGTCATCTTCTAGTACCGTCGAATCCTTGAACAAAGATAGTTACAATAGAAAATCCAGATGGGGGCCCTATCAAAAACGTTGGCGTACGAAGAGAACGAAGCCGGAAATCGTAGCTGGAAACGCGGAATCTGTCTACAAAACAAATATCTGGGACATCGAGAACCAAGAGGCCAAATCTAATTTTATCTCTCCATCAGAATTTAAACAAATTAAAGGATGTGAAATGTCTAAAGATGTGTGGTTTAAGCTACAATCATATTCCATATTCCAGTCGAAGAAATTGGCAAGAAAAGCCCTGCTAAAACGATTGACTCTACAACATATGGAAAAAAATGACGACGTGCGCGTCTCCGAACATTCTTCGACCATCAATAAATCGAACGAAATAGAAATAGACATCAATCGTGATTTGCTATCGGTAATGCCTTTGTATAGTTTGTCTTTTAGTTTAAAAAATTTTAGATATCGAGTCACATGATGAGCTGCCATTTCCAGAAAATGTTGAGAATAAAAATTATAGAAGAAAATGACGCGCAGAAGAATTATACAAGCGTTGCTACTTCTGGAGCCATGTTGACAAAAAAGAAAGATTTTCCAGAATGGCGAAATAATAAACGTAGAGACGGATAAAGATCAGAATTGAATCGAAAAGTCGATGGAACCAAGATAGAGACATTAAAGTATAAATGCCATCATTGTCGAAAGGTAGATTATAAATCCGGATTGCGAAGAGAACGTGAAGAAAAGCAGTAGCGTGAACAAAGCAGACGCTAAAAAAGATTCTAATCTTTAAGG
>NW_012130629.1:0-4316 GCF_000143395.1 Atta cephalotes | reverse complement strand
CTCTCTCTCCTCCCTTCTCTCTCTCTCTCTCTCTCTCTCTCTCTCTCTCTCTCTCTTTTTTCCTGTAACGGATTATATGTGGCCAATCCGTTCTAGGAACGACCCAATTCGCAATGTTCCGCTTTTCACTCACATATAAAACAAAGAGATTTTTAACGGTGACCTTTTACAAATAAAGTATAATGTATAGAAGTGTAGTGTAACGAAACCATGAAGAATTTCTCCATTGTACGTGTACTATTTTCACATAATGAGCAAACTCCGTGCCGCAGTCGTATTAATTCGTACATTAATAACGTCGATTAATATGCGTTGGTAACACGAAATCTAAAGGTCTTTATGCAAATTTTTATAAGAACGTGATCGGCTTGGCTGAAACAACACGTATTTGAGATATAAGTAATTACAATACTTATTGCGATGTTACATAAAAGTGACAAATACCGTAATTTCTTCTATCATTATACCCTGTTCACAATAAAAGTTCACAATAGAAGTGAGCAGATGTTCTTGATAGTGTTCTCCAAGAAAAAAAAGGAAAAAAAAAATTTAAGATAACTTTGTCGCAATGCGTTTTTCTTTCGGCTTTTGGAAACAGAGGTATGGCCTGAATGGAATCCCCAGTGACAAAGGTCACATTTAGTATTAGGATGGATAGATACACTTTCATCTTACTACATGAAGGCATAAGAAGAAATATTCAAGAAGAACAGCGAAAGATTATGGAACACAATGGTACTCTAAAACGACATTTTAGTCGATGTTCAAAAGGTTTATGTCTTTCTCGATTTAGTCACCTAGTATGTCCAATCTTATGTGGCGTGTATTTTCTCGCAGTTTATATCAATAAAAACGAAAATGATGAAGAATTTCAGCTTCCTGCGATGTAAAACTAGCGACTAGATGAATTTGTGCAAGATGATTAGTTTAAAAGTTCTAAAGTAGCACAAAAATTTTAATTATAACATCTAAGTATAATAAAATTTTAACTTAATTACTAAAATAAATGATATATAGTACGATGTTTAAAAAACAGTTAATATCAATAATCAAAAAACAATCATTTTGTTCTTAAATATTTGGTACTTCAAAAATGCCACAAATACTATTTCTATTTTCATTTTTAAAATGAATATATAGATAATTCATAAAAGATGGTTTCTTCTTGAAAGAACAATCAACGTAACAGGACATACTACAACGAGTATGTTAATTTTGTTTCGACTGCTCTATGCAAATTATCTTTCGGATAAATTCCTTACATACTCTGTTTTTTCAAAGTAAATAATTAATTTTTTTGTTATAGTTAAAGTAAATTAACTCATAATATAGCCATTCCTTTGTTTGTCTATCTTTAATGAGTCACATAAAAATTTTTTCTTAATTTAAGTATAAAAAGTAAGAAATAATTATTCATAAAATTCCATAATTAAAAATGTAATTAAAGATGCAGTAACGGAAATTATTGTACGGTATTAGACAGAAGTGCGAGAAAATGTTTCAATAAGAATCATAATTGTTCGAATAATTGAATGAATAATTACCAATTAAATGAAAGCGTAGGCATTTTATGACGTTAGAAGTACCGAGTGAATAAAAAAAATCTTTGTCAAGTGAAGTAATTGTATCTCTTCAAAAATAGATACATATTGTAATGTACGTTCTTACTCTAAATCTGAATCAGTGGATAATCACTGATATCAATGCCAAAAATGTCACTGGTAATCAGTGAATTAAATGTGAGATTCCTAACCTTAATCTTTATTATTATGTGATCTAATTAATCTTGTTTTATACTTAAATTTAATGAATATTGGAAAGTTGAAATTAATATGCAAATATTGAAATTAATATGCAAATATCAGAATTTTAGTTATATAATGCTCAAACATTCTTCGTTTTTTAGTTGAACTTCACTGATTATCAGTGCCAAATATACCACACTGGGTAATTAGTGACTAATCACTGATTCAGATTTAGAGAGTAAAATTAAAAATAATTAAAACGTGGGTAAGAACAAGTGCCTTTAAAATTGAAAATAATTACAACGTGGGTAGGTAGACTGCGATCATACAATATCCTATTTTATCTTTTAACAACAAATTCTTTAACAAATTGAAATAGATTTTCCTTAGTGACAGTATCGAATATGTACTTAAAAAAAGGATTGTGGTAAATTAAACTCCAAAGAACGAAATAAATGACAGAATTCTAGTTAATTTTAAATAAGATTTAATACAATAAGATTTAATACAATTTTGATTTAACTTTAAAATGTATTTATATAAATTTATAAAAAATTATAAAACTATGACAAAAGATAACTTTCTTCGACATTTTTGCTAAGAAAAAGCTAAATCGAATTAGCCAAAAAATGTGTTAAAAAACTAGTGCGCCAGAAACAGAGATAAATGCAAGTGCTTTAAATTTCAATTTAATACGTATTTTTAATTTTATTCTTTTGCTAACACACAATGGTACTATCCACTTTCGTGATGATGTTGCACAATCGGATTAAATTACAATAAATGAAATAACGAATTTTTCAATTAGGTGAAGGATATTCGATAAAATCTTTGTAGTCTATCGTACTGATAAGAATTTCCTGTTAATAACCTTGACATGAAATATTTTGTAAATAGGTCGTGGCCGCAAAAAGGATAATTGGATTAGAAGTCACCTTTCTCATAAAGTCCTCTTTTGCTTCATCCATCTGTGTACTTTAAACTGTAAGTCGTGAAAATTGTTTGACATTTTTAAGTCAAAACCTCTCCATTCCTTTGTACAATTGATAGGAGAGAAGAAAGTGCACTGGAGTAAATGCGATTCTCTGCAGGAGTGCATGTCACGTGCGTTCATTTTTTGCAACATACACCAGTGGTCCAGACAGTTAGCTCCAACCCTCCGATTCTATTATTGAATGTCGAACTCCTTTCTATCATCGACAATTGATATTTTTTTGCTAACAATCGAACGTATTCTCACAATTAGATGTCGTCCTACATCGAAAGAAAATGGAAAATATATTTCTTTTTCTTTCCTATATATTCCGAGACAGTTAAATTTATCGATGTATTTTTAATTTCAAGCTAAACCGTATGAAAAAAAATATATATTACAAATCGATTGGCTGTCGATACTTCGTATCACGCAAAAATCGTATTAATCTTTATTGCGTGAGATAGACAGACTCAAATTTTGCAAAAAATGACAATACTAAAAACAAAAACAGTCCTACATCCACAGAAATAGGTAATATGTCTGCACGATAGAACACAATGCGATTTAAAATGATACGCTTTTTCCAGCCGTGTCAGTGTCGGTGGGTGTCTGGACGCTGGTTGCCATTTCGCTCGAACGCTACTTTGCCATTTGCCGACCATTAAAATCGAGACGATGGCAAACACAGTTTCACGCTTACAAAATGATTGCTGTTGTGTGGACTCTCAGTCTCACATGGAATGTACCAATTCTCATCGTGTCTCAATTAAAGAGCTTAAGCGGAGGTAAGAAAACATCCACATTATAAAATTACCTCATTTTTAGATAAATAAAAAAAGAACAGTAACTGACATGTAATGAATAATTAAATAATTTGGCATTTCAAAATTAACAACTAATTAAATTGTTTTCTTAATTCGTTTTTCTTATTAATTAATTCGTAAATAGTTATCAATTAATAGTTATCAATTAATAGATACTTAATTTGCAAAAATTTGAATGTAACATTACAGTATTTGTAGCAATTTTATTTGTTACAATCGCTTGCTAGATTGAAACTGAAGCTTTAATAGTCGTGTCGACATTTTCATTTCGATTCTGTACCAATATCCACCCTGGCTTTCCTCTGAAAATTTCTTTCACCGGCAGCTTATGCATATACATAATGTTCAACTACTGGCATATTGAATCCTCAACAATATCGAACATCTATTCCAAAAGAAATTAGACTGTTTGCGCGATGAATTTTTATTAGATGCTTCTTGATCAAACTAAAAAACGTTATTTTAAATAAAATAACGAACAATAAACAATTATTACTAGCAATTTATTTTATATATTACATATTGATTGACCCTATTTATTTAGTAGCTATTCAAAATTTATTTATTATTGAATTGAGAAAGACCGGAGCCGGTTGTCATACGAGATTGATTATTAAAAAACTAATAACTCAATTAGTATATTCAGCAGAGCATTCTCTCCTTTTTATTGTGTAGATTGCTAATATAATAATAATTAAATTGTTGTATAAAATGGATGTAATCTAATTGATATATATATATATATATATATATATATATATATATATACTA
>NW_012130628.1:0-4316 GCF_000143395.1 Atta cephalotes | reverse complement strand
CTCTTTCTTCTCTCTCTCTTCTCTCTCTCTCTCTCTCTCTCTCTCTCTCTCTTTTTCTGTCTCCTTTTCTCATTACTACATTCGTACACCTATACTTTCCATCTATCATGAAGAGTTCGTTACACATCTCACTGTGTATCAATTAAGAGAAACTTGCGGGTTTACATGTCTTTCTGACGCTCTTGAAAATTAGTTGTCGTTTTTTCTTTCTCCCTATCTTTCCTCCCGCCAAGCGTTCGATTAATCGCACCCACACCCTTCCCTTCATTCGTTCTGGCACTTTCGACGCGCCTTGTAAGTTACACATTCATTCATGTGTAATCGATATCTCGTTCTGTAAGATTATAAAAAATTTTACTCGATTTATTTGAAATTGAAAATAGCCAGTATTACTTTACACCTTTAAAATACGCAAGTTAATTTTAAAATTAAACTTTATAATTGTAAAATTACACGTATACTTTATTACAATATATACATATAATTGTAAACAATATGTGTAAATAAATATATATAATCGTATTTACAATGTGTAAGCTGGTTTATAAAAATTAGTTGTTCATTGATTTTCAAAAATGTAACAATTTAAGTCTTTCGGTTATTGCAAAATTCTAAATTTTAAAATATTTAAATGTAAACATACATAACGCTGTTAAATCTATAGTATCAAATATAACCTAATTTAACTTAATTTAAATCGCTATATTCTCTGTTCCTACTCAATATATCATTATTAAAACAATGTTAAATTTAAAACTATACAGTATCAATGATGATTTGACACAGCGTCAAATTGACATTATGTATAATATTAAATTTAACAACTATTTTAGTATAAAATAACGATATATTGAGTATTAGGAGCAATCGCGACATAAATTAACCATTATAGATTTAATGGTGCACATCTATATACTGCAACATTTCTGCCGTTCTACTTCGTAAAGGCAA
This sequence comes from Atta cephalotes, assembly GCF_000143395.1. Lineage (NCBI taxonomy): Eukaryota > Metazoa > Arthropoda > Insecta > Hymenoptera > Formicidae > Atta > Atta cephalotes. Next base: position 3,365 of record NW_012130628.1, on the reverse strand, counting down.
AACTTACCTGTCACGAGAGCAATGATATCCCCAAGCACCTAGCTATTTTCTCGTTGTCAGGTAATCAATCGTGAGCATCGATTTAATGCTCCCACGGAAAGACACCTTGGTTGTCACCATCACTTTAACATTGACTCGAAGAAATTTTTTTTTCTTCTCCCTCCCTCACTTTTTTTCTCTTTTTTCTCTCTATCTTACATCACGTTTTTCCTAGAAAGGTTTCCAAGTACGTAGGTCGCTTTGTTGCTCAGCGATACGACGAGATTGCTTTTTCTCTTTCACCGACTTCTTGGCCGATTACTACTTGATTAAGTTCGCCCACGCTATGACTCCTTTTTCATCCTGTTTCCTTTCTTCATGTAGCAACGCTGACATAGTTCTGCTGCAAGTATCCCTATTGAACATATCGCAAACCATCGTCAAACTTATGTCCCGAAGTTCTTGTAGAATGTGAACTACATTGTATGAAAGGCATGAAACGCATGTGTAGGTAACATTTGCTAATGTTCCTTTAAAAGTATGAGAGAGTTTAACATATTCGTTTAACTTTTACATTGTTAAACGGTGTCTACAATAAAATTTTACGATGTAAAATTTATGTTTTAAGAAATTAATAGTCATTTATTCTTCTCACATTCGATTGTAATTTGTCAATTACTTATGACTTTAAAGTTCAAAGTTTAAGTTCTATACTTTAAAATCTCATTGCAGACGCCACTTTAGATATCTATGGTGATCCAATACCTTAAATTAAATAACATTTTGTTATTTTTAACTTTCATATATATGTATTAAAATGTAATAAAATCCATTTCTTCTGTTAGTTTCAAAATAAATTATCAATACATCCGTATGTTTAATAAATAATAAAGAATTAAATTACTTTATTATATAAAACATTTTCTTTAGTTAAATTATTTAACTCTCTTGTTTAATGACATACTGAATAAGAACAGTGACCTATAGAAATGATTAAAAATAATTCAAAAAATATGAAAACTACACATTAAAATCAAATGAAGATATATCTATTGTTAAATTTATATCAATAATTTGAATTTAACAGCATATGTTCATTTTATTTTAGTATATATATATATATATATGTGTGTGTGTGTGTGTGTGTGTGTGTGTGTGTGTGTGTGTGTGTGTGTATGTGTGTATATATATATATGTATACACTGTAAAAAAGTAATGTGCAATTACATATGAGCAACAAATGTAAAAATCATACGATTTATAAAATATGTATACATTTGTGTATATGGGAAGTATAGTCTGTAAACAATTTAACGTATGAATTGAAATTCTACTGTTATAAGAAGAACATCACGTAGTGTGCGGGTACGTGGTGTGTATAATTTGCCGATAACTGCATAACTGCATAAAATAACTAATAAAATAATGATATTAATGGTAAATATACTAATCACGTTAACAATCTTTATGATAGTAATATAATAACCATGAGAATAATATTAATAACGATAACGGAAAATGATGATAAAAAATATACTCAAATTATTATATCTAGCTATGTTAAATTTGTTTAATTTTCTCTCACATTTAGCACAAACATTTACCAACTATGTACCTGTATATTTTTGCCTTAATATAAATACGCGTGTTTACGCAATTTACACGTCGGAAAACGACGAGGCTGTCTTATGTCTTGGTTACCGCATTCACGATGATGAAAAGCGAGTCACCTTAATAAAAATTCTATCGAATGTACGTCCATATAGACAAACTCGAATATTATATATTGCAGATTTAAATTACGTGAATGAATACATATATAAATAAGTGCTTTTGATGCTTTCAGTTTAATTTCAATTGATAATATTAGAAACTTTCTAACAATAAGAGGAATATCCAATATCAATTTACATCAATTTCTTATATTTTAAATATCTTGTATGAAGATACACTTGATTATTAATAACACATTATGGAAATAATACTGGAAATAATCGAGATTCTTTCCATTTTGAGTATTCATAATTTTTAAATTGCGAAATGTGTGTAATTAAACTTGGATAATTAGACGCGAAAAGAATATTACAAACATACATAGATTTTTAGAATTTCGCAGCAATTCCTCAATTACACTTTGTACAAAATAAAAGAAAAAGCCTTTTTCGGGTATTGAACAGTAGCAAGATATATAAAAAAGAAACATTAATTAAATTATATACTATGATGAATTATATACTTGAATTATATATAGACTCTCTCATAGATTTCTATTGTACATCTCGCTATACATCTCGCTATAATAAATAATCGTCGGAGTACAAAATGCAAACAAAATGCAATCAAAATGCAAACAAAAATTAACGTCAAATTTAGGCACGTTAATTTATTTCGATATATTGCAATGTATTTACACGCACGCACGCACGCACGCACACACACGCGCACGCACACACACGCGCACGCGCGCGCACACACACACACACACACACACACACACACACACATACACACACAAAACACACAGAGAGAGAAATGATCTTAGAAAGTAAGTTAAATTTTTGCAAAAAGTTTAATAATTAATGGAAGCATGGATTTTGTTTTCTTATTGTATTTTTATACTTACATTTTAAAGAATGTACACGCAGCATCCTAATTTCATTAATAATCTTGTAGACTCAACTAAGCTGCAAACCCCATTGATGAGTTTCGTAATCAGCGAATAACGAACGAATGATGCTAAACAAAAAGTGGCAATTATAGAAATAGACGTGTCGATCGTTAATCGACTAATACATACGCATACATCGAGAAAACGCAGTATAAATCGAATCGAATTCGAATTCAATTTTTCCTGTATACATACAGGCTGTGAAATATATATTCTTACAATTTTAGCACATTTATGTCATTTATGATGGCAAGTCACGTTTTATGCGTGGGTTGTATCCACAGGCGCGAATCTATACCTTATCAAGTTGAAAATGCAGAAGTATAATAGAGCTACAACACTCTCTGTATATCTATCTTCATTAAAATTTCTTACGCATTGTTAAAGAATTAATATTAAAGATACGTCTAAACAATATATAAATATTATTTAATATATGATTCTTTATTTTATTAATTTAATACGTCATAATACGAAAGAGAAAAAAGAAACAGAGATAAAATCGACGAAGAGAATATGTGTGTATTTTTCTATATATGTACATACATCTTCAATATTTTGCATCTACATATATGACGTATATAAGTGCAAGAAATTTCAATTACTTTATTATGTCAGAAATATAGTAAAATTAAAAAGAAATATTATATACATGATATACATGTATCTTTGAAGCATTCTCATGAAAAGTTTCTCTCAAAGAATTTATCGGGATTTT
>NW_012130627.1:0-4317 GCF_000143395.1 Atta cephalotes | reverse complement strand
ACACACACACACACACACACACACACACACACACACACACACACACACACACACACACACACACACACACATATATTATATTCTCTAATGTTATATTAATTATATTAATGGAAAACTTTTTTGATAGATCGTTTAGCAGTAAAGAAAATTAAAATTATAATAGATATTTGCGACTGTTCTTATTGTAAGAGACCGACATTTTTTCCAATGTTTCAAATCAATTAAAATTTTGTCACGACTTTATTTTATTCCCTGCATTTTTGTGGTTGTGAGGAACGCAAGTAGTATCAAAAAATTGCGGATAACCAGAAAAGTGATATCGCAAACTTTATAAAAAAAAATGTAAAGAATTATTTGTTAACGTATAAACGTAAAATAAAATAAAATAAAATCAGAAGCTTAAGATCTTTAATTATTGATAAAATCGATTTTAAAAGTAGCGATACGCGCAACGGTCAATATTTGAGAACATACCACGACATACCATTGCTATATCAATGTTTAATTAAAAACAAATGACGCGGTGACGTCTATATCTGCGGATTACTTTCTATTAGCTAATTAATTACGCTATATCGATATCTCTCCCGCTATTTCATTAATATGAGGATAACGACATAATAATGCGACTGCTACGTCACGCGATGCTTTGTGACGGTTTTCCGGAAATTCGAAAACCAGTAGGTAACTGTTAGATTCGCCACATACTTAAAAATAGCTGACGACGGCGCGCCGTCAAGAAGCATTTGGAAATGTTATAATCCCGGCGCGGTGTCATAATGATAATAACAACGCGTTAATTAAACTCGCTGATTTATGCGCCTTTCATATTGTAATTGCTCACCGAACTCGAGACGCAGAAAGCGAGCGCGGTCTCGGGCGATCTCTCGCTCTCGGAGAACTGAGATAATGCGAACGAATTAATGAGTCAAGGCGCAATTAATATCGACCACTCGCGCTCGCCGTCTAGCGGCAAAACCTCAGCGTTATCTTTTGCCTTTGCGCCGCGAGAAAGAAAAGATGCGGAGAAACGGAAAGATGACTGCAGATTTTCGTAATTTTTTTCTACGTTACAATATCGTAATAGCACGAGAGATGTTCGCTCTCCTGGCATAAAGTGTGAGTTTCGCTTGCGCAAATTGCGTATTCTCCTTTCGTTGCCCAATTCAGCTCAAGAGTCTCGAATACAATTTGTTACGATTTAACGTCGGCCGCGGGAGGGAGGGAGGGAGAGAGGAAAAACGGGCGGACGCAAATCGCTTATTTACACCGTGAACGGTGTAATACGCACGCGCTGGGGGCCATATTTAGTTTACCAACCCGTGGGTATAATGTCTTTTTAGGTACGTTAATTAACAGTATTCATTTTGCACAAAGGTTTCTAATTACGCACTGTACGGAGCCATAGACTTAGTACCGCCTCCGCCATGGAAATGTTATGTCCTTCCTCGAGGTCTGGAGTTTACGACGTTGACGTCAGCGAAGTGCGACGGGTGCGAGGCCAAGCACTTTCAGACTGATTTTCGGCGGGAACATCGCCATCGGCATCGACATCGACTTAGCTGAGGCTCCTCTTCGACGTTCGCAAGATTCTATGCTGCGGACGAGAACCCAGCAACGGTTGGCCGCCACATTGCAGGTCAATACTTGTCCAGCCGCTTCAGTTAGCAGTCGCATTAATTAATTATAATTAAGTTTTAGTTGACGCGGCCGTGGAGCGGAGCGGGGTAAGCAAGGCAGGTAGCTACGCGACTCGCATTTTGAACATTACCGATATTATGCAGATTTCACCCCCTTTCGCCGCCTCCTTCCCTTCCTCCCTTCCACCCCCCCCTCCCCTCCCCTTCTCTCCATTTCTACTACTGCCTCTCCTTCACCTTACAACACTTCACCCCAACCATCGCATCCCCGCTTGCTCCTACACCCGTCCTCACCCTTCAAGACACGCTCGCTTCTCGTGCCACTTGCCAAGCGAGTCGGAGAATGAATTATTTACTTATTTACGGTACGGAACTAGCGAGCGGCTCGTTACTTACCTATAGACAGTCGAATTAAAGCACCAAGGTTGAAATCGCACGTCTGCCCATAGAGGGTCGATACAGAGTCGTTTATACACGATGCGCTTCGTAGTTTTCTTGTAACATGTCTTGATGCGACATTTCAAGTTAAGCACCAGCGATTAAATTGCGCTCATAATATTCTGAAGCGCGCTTCATATCTGGCATCCTGAAAAGGGTGCTTTGCAGACGCTTCGATGAACTTTCTTTCATAAAGAAAATTTTCGTGACCAGTCGAGTGCGGAAGAGCGCGGAATAGGACGCGCCCTACAGCTACGGCTTCCGCCTTTCGCGAATGGTTTTGGCAAGGGGTTGCTGAAACGACGTCAGGCGTAGTCCCGAGCGGCGGCAACTGCACGTCGCCGTAAGAAGCTGTTAATCTTCGGTAATAAACTGTATTTTCATTATAATACGGCATGAATATGCAACGGCGATAATGGCCTTAATATCCCGGCATGCATCTTCCTGTGCTTTACGAGCTGAGCCTCCTCTGCCGGAATTTGAGGCGTACTCATAGTGGATTTTGCGACGACGTTACTGTGCCGCCGCTCTCAAGAAGATCTCCTCCTGAGTACAACGTGCATTCGCGACTTCCTTCTTGAGGCCGCAGACGAAACGTATCATCATTTCGTCATTTATTCAGATTACTATTGTCTACGATAACGCACGACCACGCAATGAGCTGTTCCATTCCATTGTTTCATATTCATTTGAACAAAGTAATTTTATAACTCATATTTTTACGCGCGTACGCTACATATTTAAAACTGAATTAGAATCAGAATTATAAAAATGTTTGCTGTGACAATAATTTATTTAAAGTAATTTAAATAGTTCAATTCTGTCAGTCTTCTAATTAAAATTCGTTGATACCGAATAAAATTCAAAACGTTGGGTTACATTTGCAAAACTAATTTTCTACTTCTCAATATAAAAATAAAGAACTACGCTTGATCGAGAATCCGAGTTTGTAATGGGCGCGATACGTTACGCATCGCCGTTAATGCGAGCCGACTTAATGTAAGCAGCGAGCGAAGGAATAATAGTGGCCTAGCCTACGGACATTCATTTATCTTAGTTTATTGCCAGCTGCGAGGAAACAAACACCGCTAGAATACGCAACGACGCGCCATTAACCCCTCGGTCGCTTTGCCAACCTGAGCTTAACGGTGTGTCGTGCACTTTTGCCCCGTACAGAGTTCGTCCTCACATTCGATGACGACTGAACGATACATTGTCGTTAACGTTACTTCTCATGCCACTTATGGTTGGGACATATCGTACGATATCCTGATTGTTTTAATCCTTCCGAGTGAATAGGACAGCGAATGAGACCAAACATTTACTTTCGTTATTCGTATTCATCTGAACAAAATGAATCGAACTTAAAAGAGCTATCTCAGCTATAGTTTGCGCAGGATACAGCAAACATAAGCCCGATTGCACTGATAGTCGTTTACACGAATCATATTGGGATTCGAATAGAATAGTAAAGGAAAGGAAAGGAAAGATGTCTTTCCCATTACTTTGTCTACAAGTGCCATATTATTTTAGTCTATTAAAAATTACTCCTTAAATTTTCGCCTTTAGGGGCTTATTCTGTAATTCTTAACAACTGCAACGATATTGTTATGTTGTTGTTATGTATTACGTAGGTTTTTTTATATTTATACTAACAAAATTTTTATATTTATACTAACAAAATTGCACAACGACAATATAATAATATCGTTACGGTTGTTAAGAGTTACAGAATAAATTATATTGATAATATCGATTAATTCTATCTCTCTTTGTTCTTTATCTCTCCTTTTTTCTTCAAACTTCACATTCTCTATAACACTTTAATTATCTATCTCTCCCTTACTATTTTACACTTAGTAAGGTTTTCTAATCCTGCAATTAAAATAACGCAAAATGTCCGTATTCTAATCTTCTCATTACTTTTTGCTGTTCTTTCATTTATTTCTTCTCGCTACTTAGATTTACTTTCGCAATACGCGTACGTCTCTATTTCGATAAGAGTTCTGTCGTCATAATGAAGAAGAAAAGACACGGAGGCTATGAGAAGAGGGGAAGAGATTCCATAGGATAACTCCGGCGGAAAACCGAGACGAAATCGGATACCGATCGACCAAACTGCGCGTAATTAGCGTAGTGCGGACCGAGCGTTGTTTTCTAGTGAAACAAATTAGACCGTTGTGTCGCACGAACGAATAAATTTAGAGAATGTTTCGCACCGAACGAAAAAAAAAAAAAC
>NW_012130626.1:0-4324 GCF_000143395.1 Atta cephalotes | reverse complement strand
CACAGCCCAAATTAAAGAATTAGAAAATCTATAAATATAAATATATAATCTATAAGTGTTAAAATAATAATTAAAATTGATAAAGAATAATTTAAATAATAAATATTAGTAATATATCCTTTCGGCCCAGATATGGCCTCCAAACGGTAAATCCGATTACTTTCGGCAGACGTTGCTCCCTCTAACTATCACTTGTTTTGATCAATGGTACACGGCCTGGCTGACCAGCACTTCCGAAGTCTTATGAAGAAGTAAAAAATTGGATCGATTCGTGGATAGCCTCAAAAGTTATGGTCTTTAAACGGTAAATCTGTCCACTTTCGGACCATATACGGCTTCTGAATGGTAAGTCTGATCACTTTCGGCCCATATAAATCCTCTAAACGGTAAACCGGTCACATTTGGCCCAGATATGGCTTCTAAACCGTAAATCCTCTTTCGACCCAGACATATCCTCTAAACGGTAAATCCGACCACTTTCGGCCCAGATATGTCCTCTAAAAGGTAAATCTGGTAACTATCGGCCCATATAAGGCACCTAAACAGTAAAAACAGCTACTTTCGACCGACTTGTGGCCTCTAAACGGTACTTTACGGCACATTCTGTTCAGATATATCCTCTAAACGGTAAATCAGGCCACTTTCGGCCCATATATGGCTATTAAACGGAAAATTCGTACACTTTCAACCAAGGTATGGCCTTTAAACACTAAACAGACATGTACTCTAAATGGAAAATCTCGTCATTTTCGGCCCATGTATGTCCTCTAAACGGTAAATCCGGCAATTTTCGGCTCAGAAATGATAATTAAACGCTAAATTCGACCACTTTCGGTCCCTAAACGATAAATACCATTAAGAGGCCATATCATGGCCAATAGTGGCTGGATTTACGGTTCAGAGGCCAGACCAGATTACTGTTTATAGGCTACATTTGAGCAGAAAGTTACCTGATTTACCGTTTAGAGGACATATCTAGGTAGAAAGTGGCCTAAATTTCCGTTTAGAGGCCATATCTGGAACAAAAATGGCCGGATTTATCGCTTAGAGGCCATATCTTGTTCGATTATGGCGTGTTTTGCCGTTTAGATGCCATATCTGCGCCGCAATTGTTCGTACTTACCGTGTAGAGGCGATATCTGTGCCTAAAGTGATAGGATTTATCGTTTAGATGCAATATTTGGGTCGAAAGTTATCTGATTTACCATTTAGAGGCCACAACTGGGTCGAAAGTATGCGAATTTACCGTTTAGTCATATCTGGTCTGAAAGTGGCCGGATTTACCGTTTAGAAGCCATATCTGGGCCGAAAGTGGCCGTATTTATAGACCATATCTTGGCCGGAATTGCCACGATTTACGGTTTAGTGACAATATCTGGGCCGAAAGTAGCTGGGTTTATCGTTTAGAGGCCATAGTGTGTTTAAAATAGCTGGTTTTACCGTTTACAAGTCATATTTGGGTCGAAAATAGCCGGATGTACCGTTTAGATGCCATATCTTTGCCGAAAGTGGCCTGATTTACCATTCAGAGGCCATATCTAAGCCGAAAGTGGACTGATTTACCATTTAGTAGCCATATCTGGGTTGAAAGTGGCCGGATTTACCGTTTAGAAGATATGTCTGGGTCGACAGAGGACGGATTTACCGTTTAGACGCCATATCTGCATCGAAAGTGGCCGGATTTATAGTTCAGAGGCCATATCTGGGCCAAAAGTGGCCGGATTTACCGTTTAGAGTCCATAGCTGTGATGAAAATGGATAGATTTACTGTTTAGTAGCCATTTGGACCGAAAGAATATATTAATATTATTTATTATTTAAATTATTCTTTATTAATTTTAATAATTTTTTTAACATTTAAAGATTATATATTTATGTTTATAGATTGATTTTTTAATTCTATATATTCTTTAATTGGGGCTGTGCGAGCTATTTCACAAACTTCATCATATGAAATTAGTTTAATTATAATTTTTTTGTTTTGATAAAGGTTTTAAGGTAAAGATATTCTTTTTTGGATTTTATGAAATGGCGTATTAAGTCCATTATCCCAGCGGGATTGAAATTGAATCGTAGGTCGATAGATTTTGTTGAGTCAGAGTTAGTTCCAGGGTTTAATGTGGAGTATTTTAGAGGGCTGTTTGCTTTGATTTTTAAAGCTGAGTATGATATGATTATTTTTTTTATGTATTTAATAGTGGGAATATTTACTAATTTAATTGGATTATGATGATCGTGGTTGTATATTAATTTGACAGCATTTTTAATTAATTTAATACGTGGGATATTACCACGAATGCGGTATGATGAGTTAATATATTTATGTTGAAAGATTATTTTACCTTGCATTTTAAATTTTATTTTGATATTCAAGTTTATATTTGTATTTATGTAGAAAGAGATTAGTAAGTAGGGGATAGGAGAAAGAATAAAAATAGTATAACGGTATTTCAAAAATATTAATTGAAGAGATTAATTTAATGTGTATATATATTAATTTAAGTATTACTGAATATCGGGGTTATTTATTTAGTATTTTTGGCTGATAGATTATTTTGGGAAATAAGGAAAGTTAAAAATTAAGATGATGCATTTATATTATATGATAAAAGTTAGGGGGTAGGTTAATGTAAATTAAAATATTTGGGAAAATTAAGATAAGTTGACAGGGGAATAAAGAGGTTAGGGTTATATTATATTTATATATGATGATATTGTTATTGTAAAATTAATCTATAATTAAAATAGATAAATAAAAATATATGATGCGAAGTTGGGTGAAATTATGATAATTAGTAAAAGTAAAAATAATATTGGTATTTAATATTAAATTATTAGAAAATTTAACTTTCTTTAATATATTTTCAAAACATAAACTTATTCAGGATCATTAATTTTAAATATATTTGAATGATTTAAATGTTGTAAATTATACGGATAAATTTCTAAGAGAAGTTGTTAGATGGGATATTTAAATAATTTAATAGAATAATATATAATATTGGAAATTATTGGTTGTAAAAATAATAAAATATAGTTAATAGCTAATTAATAATGTAAAAAATTATATATAGGTAATATAGTTAAAGAGTTAATTAGGTTAGAGAGGAGGTTTAGAGAGAACAGTGTGAGATAAGGATAAATGTTTAAGTTTTAAGATAATGCGGGAACAGGGGAAGTTGAGAGTTGAGGGGCTGTTTAAGAATGTGATTTAAGTAATTATTTAGTATTTACTAGTTGGGGGGAAAGATAAAGAATAAGAAATTTATAAATAAATAATAAATTTTCATATTTTATAGTTTAGAGGCAAGAGGGCAAAAAATAAGAAATAAGTTATAATAAGGATTTGACTAATAAGGATATATGGATCCTCAATTAATTGGGCGCCTGACCAAGTTAAGAGAATAAATGTATTAATAATTATTCAAAATATTAGTTGATTAGATAAAATTATACATGAAGAATGGGAAATAGATTTAGTGAGGTGAAGGGTATATAAAATTAAAATTAATATAGTAAGGGCAACTAACTTGCTAAAGTTTCTTAGGGATAAACCGGAGAATAGCATAGGCAAAAAGGAAGTACCATTCAGATTGAATATGGGTATGTGTGACTAAACGATTAACAGGGATAAAATTATCTGGGTCTCTGAATATATAAGGGTATTGAAGGATAAGAAGAAAAATAGATAATGTAACATTAAAACCTTATCTTATATATCTTTCCTATAGATCTTTATATCCTATAGATCTTTAAAGGTAAAGTGGGGGTGGATTGAGATTTTATAAAGATCTCTATTTATTCCCGTAAGATTTGAAGATACTGTAAGATGTAGAAAGAATAGATGGAATATAATAAATAAAAGAATAATGAAAAGTAGAATGAAGTGAAAGGAGAAAATCGGTTTAGTGTAGAATTATTAATTGAAAGTCAATCTCATATTCATATGACTAATGTATTTTCAATATACGGGATATAAGATTAGTTGATATAAGATTAGTAATAACTGTAGTTCCTCAGAATATTTGTCCTCAAGGGAGTACATAGCCAAGGAAAGCTATAGCTATTGAAAGTAAGAAAATTGTTACACCAGATATTCAGGTATATATTAAGTAAAAGATTTGTAATAGATTTTCGTCCAATGTGTAGGTATATTTATATTAGAGATTAATCTTGTAAAATTTAAAAGATAATAAGTAATCCTCTAATTAAGGTAAGGAATAAGATAATTGAGTATACGTAGTTTTTTGATCAGAAGGATAGATTAATAAAAATTATTAAGGAGTATATTATTAATAAAAAAATTATAGAACTGATATTAAAT
>NW_012130625.1:0-4319 GCF_000143395.1 Atta cephalotes | reverse complement strand
ATATATATATATATATGTATATAAAAATCAAGAAAAATTGAAAAAAACGTGCCAAGAGTATATCTTATTTTTGGTATAATAAACGAATAATGGCAGAAATAGAAGCTATCAATTTACAGCAGAGTACTTGTCCATTTAATTATTACTATTAGCAAAGCAGAAGAATACTAAGCTTTTCGATAATCATCGAAATGCTTAGCCACTTTAAAAAACAATACAAGACATCTCAACTATTTCTGCCAGATTCAATATATATAAATATAACGGGAAAGTATCTTGCGTGCCGATACAACACACAAGATTAAATACTTACGTACATAATACCTTTTACCTTATCATCACATAGACATCTGTGTAATTCACTATGATAGCGACGTCACATCCCTGGCAAATTTGGCTTGCAAAATTTGCTCTCAAAAAAAGCAAAATGCTTTATTGAAAGCAACTATATGACAAATCTTCTTGACATCACATATAATCCTAATTTATCAGAATAAATCCGATAAATTACATTAATATACTTCACTATTTAACACATGGAAATCATATTTTTATAGCAGATTTCCATAAAGTAAAATAGAATCGTAATAAATACGAATATTATAAATATTTTCAAAAGATGAATATAATTATTAATAAAGTTTTTCATTAAAAATAATTATATTAAACAAATTAAAGGCTAGAGGATATATCCTAATTAATAATCTTATTATTAGATAATTAATAATCTTATTATTAGATAAATCATATCTAGAAGTATCTAAAAATGTTTTATTAGATAAATATCATTCATTCACTTAAAAATATACACAAAGATAATGTCTAGATGAAAATTATGCTCCAACTTCTCACACATACAAAAAAAAACAAATTCTCACACAAAATACCAACATCATGATTTCTACGTATGTCAAGTTTGAGATCATAGAAAAAAATATCTATGAAATCTAATCAAACTTTTCTAGAATCGCTCCAATTTAGTAAATATATATTTTGTAAAAAAGCATCTTATTAAAAGAGAACAAAATTATGTTATAAACCACATGTAAATTAAAAAAATTTTTTTAATTACACCGCAATATGATAACTTAAGTAAGTCTTACAAACTACACCGGAATTTATCATTACTTATTACTAATCGCGAATGTTACACTATTTATTATATGGGGTTACCATAATACTGTACCATTAAATACATTACCAGTTCAAAGAGTCGAAGTTTCTCGACGTCTTCCAAGCTCTTGTTTGAAGATTCGAAAAGCGAGATCTTCAAACTCGAATATTTTCCCCATCCTAGTTCTTGCAAAAAAATATCACACACATCACGAACACGAGACTCAATAAAGTCGAGCGAAAAAAAAAATAAGAACATTGTAACTGAGAAAATATGGGGTACATTCGGGGAGATGCTATTAGCACTACTTGTCATTTTATCTTCATCATTTACGAGAAACAAGGATAGAATGACATGTACATATAGCGTCTCCTGAACGCATTTACAGACAAAACCAAAATGGTAAAGAGAAAATATGCAGTATTTGCAAAATACAAATAATCTTCCTGAGATCCGAAAATCCCAAATTAAGGATAATCGGAAATTCAATAGTAATCCAATTAATTTAATTTTAATATAAATCTTGACTTTCTGAATCTCAAAATGTAATTCAGAAATCAACGATGAGTTTTTACCCTTTGGTCCTTTTTCAAATCACTCAGGCATCTGCTTCTATTTCTTCAATCTTCTTTCTTCTTTTTGGCCAATCAAATAACAATTTCCATAAACAGAAAATTTAGAAATGTGACACTGCATAAATTATCAAGTCAAGATAATTAAGTCTTTGAAAAGCAGAAAAAGCCGCTCTTCTCCGACATCTTCAGCTTGAACATTGTAAACAGAGCATAATCACAATCTGTACAATTTTCTGCAAACGAAAAATGAAAAACACTGGCACGATGCAATTTCTCCAAATTGTAGAAAATTTATCTTTAATTCTCTAATACCGAAATCGAAAGAATATTTCTCAAACTCGATATTAGGAAAATTAAAAAAAAATTTTTTAATTTTCTATAATCTCGATAAAACAGCTAAAAGTAACTAGAAAGAAAAAATAGGTTTTTTCGTGATAATATTGTATTTTTCATCATTTTAAATTTTCCGACATTATAGTTAAGAATGAGAAAGGCTTTCTTTTTCACCACTATAACGGCGAAAGGTAATCCCAAATATAAAAAATATAAAAAATGAAATGAAACATAGTAAAAGTAAAAATTGGTTATTTCACACACATATATATATTTAACATTCGTGAACATTTACCCACACATTCATTCCTCATTCACATGTTTTTCTCATGGAGGAGTACGTTCAGAGTGCGCTATTAGCGCTATTTGTGTCATTCTATCTTTATCATTAGACTTAAAACAAAGATAGAATGACATGAATAGCATTAATAGCGTTTTCCTGAACACATTTCAGACATATCGTTTTCATACAAAAAAAAACAGTCATATTGCAAATAAAATTCAATTATCACTTGCGAGAAGGAATCGTCTTAAACTCGCTAACTCGCACGCGCGGCTATTTTTATTTGCGATAACGTCAAACACTAATCACTTTGTTATGCATAATTCAAATATGAAATATGAATTACGTATGTGCGTTAAGTTTGCATGTACTCGAGACATATGTAAGAATAAATAGCGTTTACGTAGACGAGATTACGAGTTATAATATAATATAATATAATCAGGTTAACTAGTACTTCTAACGGACCATATTACCTTTTTATGTTGATCCAAATATTACCTGTTTTATCTCATGAAGTATCCTTACCAATTTTACCAGTTATTAGTGCCGCTGCCATCTTCGATCTTCTATCTTGAAGAAGACGCGAGCGTACAAACTTTATTCTGTGCAAAAAGGTCGCTCGAATAAAAATCAGTACGCTGCAAAATCATGAAAGCTCCGTTAAAATTATCGAAAAATAAACGGACGAATATTCGATGCCAAAGATGCACATGTAAATGTCCAAATCATATTGATTTAGATGCTGTACATTTTTGACACTTGAATACCTTATTAATTTTTCGAAATCTATGGATCCTATGGACTCATGTTATCTTTTTGAAACTCTAGCTCGCTTGAGTGAAAGCATCATAAAGATAAGCTTCAAATGAGATCATAGAGATTCGAAAGATTAAAACGCGTCATATCGCGATCAGAATGCTTTCGCAGAAAAAAAAATCTACGAAAGCACAGTTCCACTCCTGGTGTAGTCTTCGCAAACGTGCAAAAGACAAGCTTGCAAATTTCTCTTCTCTCTTCCGACATCGAATTCTTTCTCTTTGTGGATTCTGAAGAAACTCTGTGAACCGCTCCGATCGAGAAATCGCTCGATCGTAACAGTTCAGTGAGCTTCTTCTTCTGCATTCTCATCTTCATCTCGAGCGCTTCCTCATCATTCCTAAACACTTGGGGCAGGTAAAAAAACACAAAAAAGGAATATTACAGAGAAAAATTGTGACATGGCATGGTACAACAACACAACGAGAATCGAATAACGAATAAGTACAATACCATGAACAATAATGACAACGATGTGAATGTCTATACGTAATCGTTATAAATATTTTATGTATATATATATAGCGATATATATCGAATAGAAAATAGTATTATATAAATAATGTTAAGCATATTATATATATATATACGACGTATATATAAGTGTAAATATATATATATACTATATGGAGTCCTTTCTTCCGACATTCATATGTATACATACATACGTGACGCATGTATGTATGCACATATGAGAAACCATAATAAGATATATATGTAAATCAGGTTAATTAAATAGTTTGTTTTATGCGTTACGATAAAAAAGCGAGTTATGTACACGTGGGTTAGTTAAAAAAAAAAAGAATTTGTCGAATGTGTGCGAGCATGAGCGGCGTTGCGGATCCCGTCTCGCGATGATCTACCTATATATATTTCATTCACGTACATAGATAATAAAACTTCCATAACCATCACCATGCACTTCGCTACGGGATACGTCCGGCTGAACGCCGTCACGCTTGCACACTTCCGCAGAGTTAAGGTGTATAGTTACACTACCGAAGGAAGCGTGGCATGCAAAAGACGAATTACGCCAAAAAAAAGTATATATGTAAATATATATATATATATATATATATATATATATATATATATATATATATAGTGACTAACGTAAGTAAGGTTAAACTAGTACGTAGTACGTACGTACTAGTACGTAACGTAAGTAACGTAAATAAAATTATTATATAGTAAT
>NW_012130624.1:0-4327 GCF_000143395.1 Atta cephalotes | reverse complement strand
CTCTCTCTCTCTCCTCCTCCTCCTCCTCCTCTCTCTCCTCCTCCTCCTCCTCTCTCTCTCCTCCTCTCCTCCTCTCTCTCCTCCTCTCTCTCTCTCTCTCTCTCTCTCTCTCTCTCTTTCTTTCTTTTTGGTAGCTTCTTCTCTTACGATGATGAGACATCCACATACACAGACAATGACTTACTTACACACCTTAAGCTCTTACCTCCTCTGTGCTCTCCTCATGTTCCTTCGTGCATCTAGTAATCTATGATTTGTTTTTGAATCGTCGTGGAAAATGACCGATCGACATATATGTATACTTTCAAATGTCGATTGCTTATTTACTGAGGTTGTGATATGGCATTTCAAAAATTGATTGTTCATTTTTGAGAAGTTTCAGAAACAGCATTATTTCGTTACTTTCTCTATTAGTTTCAACAATCTATGCAGTCTTTGCCGAAATGTTACGTTGAAACAAATTATAAAATGTAAATTAATGAAATATAAAACGACTTATAATCACATTAATTTATTATATTCGATTTTTATTCATTTCCAACTTCTATTATCTCATTTTTATTTTTATTTTTTATCGTTTTAATTCTTATATAACTTATTAATTACTGTTTGATCTACAATATGTTTATCTGATTTATATGTACAGTTGAAGAAGGCTACTTAAAATTAAATTTTGTTCGGTAAAATTACTGTAAATTTTTTTTATATTTAATGAATATGAAACATAAATACTATCATTTTTATTTTTTAGTCGATTGTTTAATCTTTTATATGAATTTTTACATTGATAAACTTGTTATTTTATTGTTCATTAATATAAATTAATGATTAACTAAGTATAAATAAATTGGCGAATATGATAATCCTTTGGCGAATATAATGATCCTTTTAAATCAATGAATAATTATAAATTGACGAATATGATAATAATTTTAAAACCTTAATGTTCCTACTTGTAAGAAAATTTAAAGCATTTTTAATATTTGCGTTGACGAATATCTGAAAGGTATTTTGTTCCGGAGATAAGACTTCATTCAACGCAACATTTTCTATTTTACATATATATCACACGCTTCATCTGAGCATGACCGATTTTTTTTAAACATTAATCACAACGTTGTCAACTAATTGCATAGCAGTCGCAGGATCGCTTTCTCGTCCAAGGACAACATATCAAGGATCCTCCCGCGATGGGAAAGTCTTCGTTAGTGAACCTCGATTGCCATCGCCGTACAATAAGTCCTTTTAAAAGAAGAAATCAATTTTCCTTTCATAATACGAAATAAACTTGGAAAATGCATAGATATAATCAAGAAAAGCTTATTAAATAAGACAATTAGAAATCATTCTTTTCTTTGGTATATTAATGAACAGAAGGTCAGATTATAGTCACAGATTTTTTGGAGTTTTTATGAATATTGGAAAATATTTTCAATATTCTTATCCATGTTATAATTATTTATTTATCACAGTTATTTGAATCATCTATTATAATTGTACGTCATTACATATCCAGAGAAAAGACAAAGTGATAGCGACTATAAGGATAACAACTGTACAAGTTTTATACATTATAAAATTATACACACACATAATTAAATTTTTTATTATTTTTTACAACTATAAAATAATTTATTCAATTATGTGTAATATTTAATAAAACTGGATAAAATATTGCTGCAATCTCTAAATGTTACAACAATATTGCAGAGTATTGCAGCAATATTTTATAAAATATTGCAACCTTTCAAAATAATATTGTTATAATATTTTGTGCTGTAGGGATATATGTATTAATTCTACATACAAAACATAATACTGTTACTATTACTCTATTTTTCTCTGAGCATAGTTTAATTATTAAGTTTAATTATTTAATTATTTAATTATTAAGTTTCTAGAATAACTATTTTTCAATAGATGAAATCAACTTCGGAAATTTGTCACTTCATTTCGAATATGCTATATCTTGCTAAACTCCATCATTATAATATAACTTGATTTAGCTTCATAATATTTTAGTATTAAATTGTAAAGTTTAAACTTGTTTTTCCTCTCACAATGATCTTCTTACATTTCTGTTATCGCTTAGGAGATGGTAATGCGTCACGTCACAGACAAACCGTATACTTAAGAAAATTATTATAAAAATTATCATAAATTCGGGTTTCTCTTCAAACGATTGACATCTCGATAGAGGTCACGGGTTTATTATTATTTTCATTATTGCTAATAATTCAAACGACGTATCACCATCGCAATTGCGCGATAACGACAATATTCGAATATCAATAAATCCGCATTTACATAACGACATTCGTGAAAAATTTTGCATCGTTATGTAAATTTCTCCCATCGGTTGATGAACAAAA
Organism: Atta cephalotes; assembly: GCF_000143395.1. NCBI lineage: Eukaryota > Metazoa > Arthropoda > Insecta > Hymenoptera > Formicidae > Atta > Atta cephalotes. The sequence goes on along the minus strand of NW_012130624.1, from coordinate 1,955 downwards.
GTCATCCGCAAACAATAACCGAGACAGAAGATGACTTATCGGAGATACCTTTTCTTATCTTACCTCGCGGATGCTGCGCAGCAAACTTTAAGTGCTTTCCAAAGAATTATTGTTTTACCTGCTTGGATACAAATAGAAATAAATATTCGTTTCCGCTTTACAAAATTATTTGGACATTATGTTTACGAGAAAACATAATGCACTATTTTAAACTTTAATTATTTTTATGATCCAGTAGAAGTAACGAAAAGATTCACTTACATCTCATTTGCGATGCATTATACATGCATTGTCTTGTAGAAGAAATATACATTTTGCCAAAATTTGTTTTTGCTTATGTTTTATGAAACTATGAAGTCTATTGAAGAGTTGAATTTTGCAATTTTGCTCTTAAAAATGTTATAAATAAAATGATCTACTCCTTACAATACAGATATGTATAATCATGAGGGACTGTATTTTGTATCGTAGAAACAATATAATATTTTGTTATGAGACCTTATTGGCTTATGTTTTACAAAGCTGCAAAACCTCATTTTAAAAAATTGGATTTTGAAATTAATAAAAGATTCCTAGACAGCGTAGAATATTTATGATAAATGTCTGTTAGTATTCATTTTCGAAATGTTATGTAAATATTTTATACATATTTTACAATACAATATTTTTACTTTATTTGAAATATTAAAATATAGATTATTAAAATATAGATATTTTAGAAAATATTTACGATAAATATAAATAAATATGTGTAATATTTTTAACTTGAATTATAATGTCTTATTAAGAATATTTTCATAGTATTTACTACAATATTTACAAATCATATTCGTAATATTTATTATATTTATAATAAATATTTATGATCTGTGCAATCTAAGATTATAAAAATATTTACAAAATATTTAAAATGAATCTTATAAATATTTACAAATATTTACAAATATTGTACGCTGTTTGGATTGTATTTTAATTGCATTATAGTGCAGATCAAGTGAGATGTTAGAAAGAATTTCTATTTTACAATTTGACATACTGTTCTTTTTCCGAAAAAATCGCTTTTACCAAAAAACGTAATTCTTCTCGTTACAAATATCGCAATTATATTGCGGTTTTTAAAATATTTTAGCCATAATTTGAGACGAGAAAAATTCATTTCCTTATAGAGATCTTCATCATGATTCTTATCGGCCCTTAACTACAATAAAAAAAAATTTATCTATGTACTCATTTATAATAACATTGTTTGATAAAAAATAACTTTTTTCGGATATTGGATCGAGTAAAACTTGTTGGCATTTTTTATAGTTTTTTTTGGAATACACAAATGCGTTTTCTAAATTGTTCCATCACGTCACAATTTTGAGAAATTTGCAATTCAATTTGCAAGAAAAGACAATTTTTATGAATTTTGACAAATTATAACTATAATTGTGATGTACGAAGTTAAATTTTATTGCAATGAAAATTAAGTATATTGTTAGGACTTTCAATTCTCAAAAGAATTTTTTAGTGTCGGCTACGGCTAATGAAATATTCATAGTTAACCTTTCATATATGAATCTTTAAAATTCAGAATCTTTAAAAAAATTATATCTTTGATAATTATTAAGCTATTCAATTCCAACCAGCTAGTTTTAAAGGAAATTGTCTAAACTTTAACTGAAAAATGTTGTGATAATTGCAAGATTTAAAAAAATTATTTACATAGAAAGTTTTCGGACTTTATTTGTCACTGTCCAATAAAATTTAATCTTTTTTTGTAACATGAGTGTGAATGATAATTTCAGTATTTTTGCCAAACAAGAATTGATTCAAAATTTGGCTATCATGTCATAATTTTGAGAAAAAAATGATTTTGAAGATTTGTCATTTTTTTTACTTGATGTTATTTTTCTAAAAATTATGATGTGACTTCCACAGTATAACTATGGCAGTTTCTCTCTCTCTCTCTC
>NW_012130623.1:0-4329 GCF_000143395.1 Atta cephalotes | reverse complement strand
GAGAGAGAGAGAGTCTCCATATATGTATATACCTTTGTATCTACCCCGCGGTGTCTTCTCTCTTCCTCGCTGAAGTCAGATCGCCCACAGGCTCCATGAGGCCGTCGTTATTATATGTTATCGCCATGGAAGGTATGGGAACCGGCCTGAGGGGGTACCAGGTACCTACCTCGGTATTTCCCCCTCGTTGTGCCATAACGCACAACGACGAGATACACAGAGAGGAGAACCGATCTCCCTCTCTCGTCGCATCGCGGCGGTCCTTACAGTCAACTATGCCTTCTTCCAACCGTCTTTTTCTCTATTACGTCCCACCCGTCCCGTTTCTCTCCTTCCATCTCGTCTTTTTCCCAGATCATTCGTCTATTATATGCTAAATTACGACGACCTTCGGCGGTGCATGCAGAACACGGCATCGTTCACGGCACGTCCGAGAACACATGCGAACAAACGCCGTAGAGCTGATTGACACGAATTCCATAAGTGTGATTTGTTTACGAGGTCGTGGTATTATTAATCTTTGCTACAGACAACAATCCATGATTTTTCAAATTTTTCGAATTTTTACGGTATAACAATCTTTTACATGTGTATCGAGAATTTTTTGACTTTATATAAAAATTATGTCAAATATTATCGAAGAAATAAGAAATTTATCATTTTTCATCATTAGTGTTAGAATGAACGCTAAAAAAAACCAAGCGAAATTAATAAAGTGAAATATTATAAGACAAAATAATTTCTCATTAAATTGACATAAGAACCAAATTAAATGTCCATTTAAGAAAATTACACAGGGGGGAGAGATCAGAAATAATATACGTTTTTCCTCGGAAACGTATAATTATGATTTTCCATAATAATCCAAATAATCAAATCCTTAGGACACTTAATTAAATTCATCTCGCTATAAAAAAGAATAAGAAGTATAATTTTTCCTTGTCAGAGCCTGTCTTTTCTATAATTTCATAGCTTTAATTTATAGCGAGATTAAATGCGTAACGAAACGTTACATTATTCTTATTATCTTCGAGATGTAATTGCGAAGCATGGAAGGGATATCGAAACGGCAACGATAGAGCGCAAAGATGTAGTAAGAAGATTAGCTGCAGCCTACTTTGAACGATGCAGCATTCGCGAACATGTTGTGAAACGCGTTCGAAAATGTCACGGGCACTTTCTAAAGAAGCCGGAAAAAGTGATACATACGGTGCATGGACTTGCTACTTTGAGAAGCATATACACACGTGCATCTACATATCTGCTAAAGTAGATTTCATGTGCGTATCTTATGCTGTCTTTACGATCCTACCGTTCTGTTCTCGTTCACGCGTAACAAATTCTCGTTTCAATTCTTCTCTATATTTCTTTTCTATTTCGTTGTTTTCTTTCAATAATGAACGACTTTTTTAATTAAACTGAATTAAATTGAAACCTTCCGATAAATGATCGGCTAATGGATTTTATTAATGGTTGAATTTTTTTCTGATTGGAAATGTCATTTTCGTTTTACATTTGCGTTTTTATCCATGAAGATATTCAATTCCTATTTTTCGAATATTTCATATATTCAGATTTTTTTTTAAATATTTACTTTAAAAAAATCTGAATATTTATTTTAAAAGATCTGAATATATATGTATTTTTGGTTTAAGAAGGCGTTTAATCAATTTATTTAAGATAACGTTATCATGATTCACTTCTCGAGCTCTCATAATAACCATAACTTACTGCTTAATTCGGTCTTAAAAACTTAATTCAGTCAGTGCGTCGAGTCGGAATTTATTAAATGAACAGCTGCTTGTACGCAACCATCAATCGCGAAAACAACACGCAGCTACCTGAAACGGTTTTTGGCAGGTGACCAAAGTGTCAGCACCTGCCCAACACTTAGTTAGTTGTTAGTTGATAGAAAGTAATTTTCATGACATTAAATATGCAATCCGTATACCGAATTCTTATAACTTCGGATATCAGATCAATTTTTATAAATACTGAATTATCAATTATGATTACATATGCAACAGTTACGTAACAATTTCGAAGTTGAAGTCTCATGAATCAAACACGATAATACTTTCTCGAAATTTTCTCATACGCACTTTCAATCACTGATTAATGCTTATGAGTCATAAAAGTTACAACTTTCACACATGACAATCTTATTAAAAAAAAAAATTTTGTGATTTTTTTCAGATATCCGGAATCCAGGCTAGCAAAATTGTTTAACGGCAGCATCCCCATCGTTTTGGACTCTCTAAAACAACACTACTTCATCGATAGAGACGGCGGCATGTTCCGGCACATATTGAATTTTATGCGAAATTCTCGGCTGCTGATACCCGACAACTTTGCCGACCTAGATTTGCTGCTGGAGGAAGCACGTTACTTCGATATTGCGCGTAAATTTCGTTAATTTCATTTCTTGTGCTTTTTTTACTTCAACATCCGTAATTGAAATGTTTACGTGCAAGAAAAATACGGAAACCACACATTTCAATCGCATGATAAAAACAAAGATGATGAATTTACCTTTCATTCTTAATATAAATTGCGATATATCATTTCTCTTCTATAATAATCTCTTAACCGACTTCCGAACTGTCTATGCAATGCTCAACTATAATGGAATAGTAATAACAAACTCTAAAGTAGTCGTTTACTCGATTGCTGGAATAATACAGAATTCTGACTACTTAAAAAATGAGATAATGAAATATACTCCCTCAGGACACTAATCAGTATGTACATTTCGCGTTTCGAGAAAAATCGCATTTTACGTGCAAAATTTCCTCAAACATTTTAATAATTTATTAAACTCATTTATAACCAAAGAAGACTACAATATTGTCAATAGAGATGAAATCTTCTGAGCTCCCACGACCTAATTATCAATATTGCAAACTACCATTATTTGCGAAATCATTATTTTTTTTCAAAACAAGATCATTTTGTCACATTAAAACATTCTCCTCGAATGTAACGCATCTTTTTTTTATTTCAGCTATGTGCAGGCAATTAGAGCAGATGAAGAAGGAGCGCATAAAGAACGGTTCAACAACAATGACTACAACTTCGCCAAGTCCCCCGCCTTCTGGTCAGCTCGGTGGTCGTGGCACTGCCTGCACTACCGCGCCTTGCAATCGTGATTCTGAGAAAATGCGCGGCAATGATGGGAACTGCAGCTACGAATGCGTAGCATTGCACGTGAGTCCAGATCTGGGCGAGCGGGTGATGCTGTCAGGAGGACGGGCGCTGCTAGACGAGGTGTTTCCGGAAACGACACAGGCGGTGATCGATGCGCGATCCGGCGTTGCTTGGCATCAACAGGATGCCCGTCATGTCATACGGTTTCCACTAAACGGTTATTGCAAATTGAACTCCGTTCAGGCGATCACCAGACTGCTGAATGCCGGTTTCCGGGTAGTGGCAAGCAACGGCGGTGGCGTAGAAGGCCAGCAATTCTCGGAGTACCTGTTTGTCAGGCAAGCCATCAACACTTGACGGAGCATGGCGCATCAGCGCAAAACGATCTCCAAGTCGATCCGCTGTCTGCAACGTGACTACGACTTAGAGTGAGTGCAACTGTCCAGGAGAACACCTCAAGACTGCATCGCGGATATTTTGGTTATTCTAACAAAACAGAGCGGGGCATCTCGATACAAGAATAGAAGTCTGCCAATCGCAACTGCTGTTTGATGCTGAAATATTTATAATAATATGAAGATCTCGAAACATGAATTAAAGTCACTCAACACTATATCTCGAATCATGAAAAAGTGAATAAGTGAATAAAAGAGTGCGAATGAGTTTTGTAATTTACATCAATTTACATTTGTTTTACAAACTAACTTTGTCAAACAGCAACGTCTCGTGTATATACACGTAAGTTACAAGAATTATTTGCATGTATTATAGTCTGAATCTGAAATAATTGACGTTGAAGGCGCTTAATCGATTATTTTAATAATAAAATAATCATAAAACTATTAATATGCAAATTTCAAGTAAAACTCGTTACATTCTGACGGTATACTAGTAAATTTAATAATCAACATAAAATTTCAAAAATGTATTAAAAAATAGATTTTTTAGTAACAAATTTGAAAACAATTAAAGTCAATGTATTTTAGAATATCAAAAATATTTAACGTAAAAAATATGTATATTATATGTATATATAATTATATATATATATATATATATATTTTATAATATATATAATATAGTAATTATACATATATAATTATTATAAATGTATATTTTATGTAATTATTACATATATATAATATATATATATATATATATATATATATATATATATATATA
>NW_012130622.1:0-4333 GCF_000143395.1 Atta cephalotes | reverse complement strand
ACGCTCTCTCTCTCTCTCTCTCTCTCTCTCTCTCTCTCTCGATATCTCTGAGAAAGGTGTCTCAAGTTTGATGAAGTATCCGTTGGTAATTACGCCGACGGTGAATAAATAATGTGCGAGAACGATAGTAAGAAGTCGCTCGGTCGTAGGCCTCGCGTGTTCCGCATTAAACATACATACCGTAGCTTATAGCCGCGAGACGGTGCACAATCTGTCCTACGGCGTGCATCGTGTCATCATTTCTCTCTCTCTCTTTTTGTAAGACGAACCGATAAGAGCATTTTCTCGCTTGCAAAGTCCTTCACAGCTGCGTGATCGTCGTACTCATTGTAGGTCTTATTTGACTTCAAAATAGCAATAATACTTGTGGTCTCCATGTATCAATGATGATTATATCAAGCATGTATCAATGATGATTATATCAATAAATTTATATTTTCTGCAATCGTGCGATGGAATATTATTATGAGGTAAACGAGTTCGAGTATTTTTCTTTCTGCGCAGAAATTAATCTTTTCTTATTAATGGATAATTAAATTATGCGATTTTATACTTTAGTTTGCAAATAAATATCCTCTTTTCTTCGCTATTTCATGAAAATTTATATCTGAAATTAATATACATACGGTGAGGATTATTTGAGTTGAAATATGGTGGGAGAATATTTTTTTTTTTCTAGCGTAATTGGCAAAAGAAACTGTAGTAGCAGAAGGATTAAGCAAATGATAGAGCGAGTTTCTCAACGAGCATAATTATTGCCGCAACATTTAATTAAGCGTAACAATATACGCTATAAGACCCACTGATTAGTAAAACGTCATGACGAAACACCCCGTTTCTCGCATAAACATTTAATCTCCCTAAGCACTAAGTGTTAAATTAGAAATTATCGGAAAACGGTATCGTTTATACATCGAGTCGCCATAAAAGCTTTATCTCCTGATTGTATTCATGAGGGACTTAACGCTCGCGATGCGCTCCGTCGAAATCAATTCCCCTGGACGCAGTAAGTACTCTGGCGGCCACAAAATTATTCATCGATTGTTTTCTTTTCATCTCGCGGACTACGGAGAAGACAGATTATCGCGCGATCGTTTCAGGCAGGTGCCATTTTCTCGTCGTCGCAGTCCTTTTGGATGGCCGGCCAGCGTCGTCTACCACGGGGAAAACGAGAGATTTCGCAATTATTATGCCGTCGACGTGACGAAGGAGATTCCGTTTACGATCAGTACGTTTACGATACGCACGCACACGTACATCTATATATTTTATGCACTCACCCCGTGGTTTGTGCACGCGGACGGCATGCGTCCGCACGCGTGCGCACGTATACGAGCTTGTTTAAGCCGCGATGTAAGCCACGGAGGCTTCGCGTGATATCCTAGTTCAACGTCGAATCTCTTCGTTTGCATAGGAATGAGTTTATGCAGATTAATACACGCGAGACGTCCGTGTAGAGTATGCCACGTGGGATGTAGCGCGGCACCTACACGAGGCTACGAGTGTACATGCATATTTTATTGACGGCATTGCACTTACGGATTTCCAATCGCGCAAACGCATGCCACACACGACGCGATTCCATCACCATTCGTGAGCCTTTGTTAATACTTAAATTCATACCAAATGATGCATCCAATTTGAGTTATTTTTAATCGTTGCTGTAGGTCGCCATTACTCAATATCGTCGTTAAATTGAAACAATGAAGTTAAACAATCTGATTCAAGAAAACATATTTTTGATTCAAATTTAGTTTATTATTACTATACGTGCATACGTTAATATGAACGTTTACTTTGAAACTAATCACAAAAATAAATTACTTTACATTTTGATATACATGGAAGTTAAAAATAACAGAATAATATTTAATTCAAGAGATTAAATTACTATTGCTGCTCTAATATTTAACAGTGTACCTGTCTCGATTCGATTACTTAATATCATTTAATTTAATTTATTTCTAATGCCGATAGAAACGCGAAACATGATAACGGATTGTCTCGTTTTGCTAAGTAGTTATTAATTTCATTTCCAATATGCAGCTCCGAACAGCCTCTCATAAATGTTTAACAGCTTCTATATAATTCTATAATTAATTCAATATTATTTATGAATTTGTGGCAAAATATGTTTTTATCGAAAGATAATATCGCGGTATCTCAGATCGGCGTAATTTATTGCATATGGAATAATATGTTATTTAATTGATATATAAGGAAGTATCATCTGTATGACACGTAATAGAACTTAGAATGCATTACTATTAACTAATAATTACGAGTTTCATGAAATATGCTTGTTTGCCTTTTTCCTGTCGCGAGCTCTCTGAAAGAAATCGCTCCCGACAAATCGTCGAGTTGACCCTAATTGCGTGGAAGCCAAAGAGAAACCATGTCGACGACGTGGAGGCAAAGTCCTCTATACAAAACGAAGCCAATGAATTTAGTAATCCGCTCTGTCGGTGAAGTCGTTGTCCAGGACTGGGATAGGTACGCGAAGCAGGATGTCTCGGTGGAAAAGCGATCCTTATCAGTCGTAAAAACATGTATGCACCGACTGTCGCAGAGAAATACGAGCTAACCGCGAACATAACCACGCCCGACGAATGTCAGTTAATTATCTGTAAAGTCTTGGGGAGAGAAAGAGAGGGAGAGACAGAGAAGATTCGTTTTTGAGTGCGATCATTTGTTAAGCGTGGGCGAATCGGACACGCTCGTGAAAACAAGAATGACATCTCCCTTTTTGTCATCGAAAAAATGTCGCTGCTGTTTACGGATCCTGAGAGACTGTTAGCTCACGAGAGACTCGTTGTCGAGCCAGATGAATCGAAAGATTATAATAAGATCCTGTTATAGATTCTTTGTGAGTCCAGCCGAAAATATCAATTTTATTTCGTAAGTTTTTTATTCATTAATAGCATATATATTTCATTCATTATACATTAATAGTATATAATAGTGCAATATAATATTGCAGTAGTATTATTAACGACGAGTATTAATCAATAGAATTGTATATAAACTGTAAAAAAATTACATGTATTATAATAAAATTATAACAACAATTACAACAAATTCTTACATGTAAAATTACAACTATAATAGGTAATTTTGGGATCCACTCTTAAAGGTATATATTCACATATATTTAAAGTAAAATAACTTACAAAGATTACATGGATTTACCTGCAAAATTTCACGTGAATGTTTGTCACATCATTTTTATTCTGAAGTATTCACCAGGTATGAAAATTGTAAATCCGAGAAGATAGCGTATTATGCGAAGAGCAAAACGCGGTAGAAGACGCGAGCGAATTTACGGATTGATCTCAGCCATGATCCTCGTGTCGCGTTCGAAGGCACGCTTCGATGATTCAGATCCATTCTAGTTAGGATTTCGCGTATCCTTAGCTCGACGAGCAGAAGCAACAGAATCTGTATGCAAACATGAGCGGCGTGCATTTTGTACTTCTCTTAGAGATACTGCGTTATACGATTGAATTTTACTTAGCCGTTCATATAAATAAATTCTTCTTTGACTTTAACGTGACTTTTACAAATGAAAAAATTATACATTGTCATTTTTTTATGTATACAAAACGATATAACGATATACTTTTTTTTATTCAGCTGACTGCATAAGACGGGGTTTAAAAATTGTTCGTACGAGATTCAATTTGCTTCTATTCTTCTGTTTTACTGAATTCAGTTACTCAGTGAGAGAAACTGAAATACAAGAAATCTTTCTGAATGTTCACCGTTCACTGTATCGACAGACGTCGCAGATAAGATAACCTGGAATTATAGAGGGCTTTATTCGAGGATCGTCTATCACGCGACGTTTGGATTTATTACGCTGTATGTAGTGGCCAGTCGACTTTCTATTTATCAGAATACGATACCTGTAGCATTTCGGGCGCGGATGGCCGTGCGAAACAACCGCAAACTTCGATCTGCCGCGAACAAATGGAGTTTCGCGAAAGAAACGGAAAAATCACAATGGAAGGCAGCGTCGGATGCTCCGGCATTCCCTTCCTATTGTCCGACGACTTGTGAAAAATGCGCGCTGATTTTCCGTAACAATGCTGACGAAAGGAGGATTTTACTGATCGCAGCCAGACTAAAGAGACCGTGAGATATTCTGGCTGCATCCGAGGTGATATCCCAACCGTTTATGGATACAATGAATAACATATAACGTATAATATATTTTAGGAATATTGTGTTTAAGATAATAGGTCCTATTATCAATGTTTATAAAATATATATAAATATGATATTATATTTAATATAAAATATATATATATATATATATATATATATATATATA
>NW_012130621.1:0-4337 GCF_000143395.1 Atta cephalotes | reverse complement strand
CTCTCTCTCTCTCTCTCTCTCTCTCTCTCTCTCTCTATATATATATATATATATATATATATATATATACTAGTGCCAACATTTTTGTGATTAAAACTAATATTTTTTATGTTATAAATTTTTCTTTTATCATACGTTTAAATGAAACATATATGTATATTGCAATATCAGAGATATGCCTAAATTTTAAGCAGAATTGTAAGCCTTGTAATATATTCTTGTAAAACTTGTAAGAATTTTTAAATGCTTATACCTTTTATATAATATTTTTACAAATAGCTTCTTAGTAGTCATGAAATTTACAAGAAATCGTATTTACGAATAATCGTATACTGAGAGAAAGGATTTTGTTAATTTAACAAGCCATCAATAAAGGGACTGGTAAATATATGACAATAAATTTGGTTTGTTATGATTGCTAGTCTGCTATACCAATCAATTATTAGTAAGCAAATTATATAGAATCTAATCTATTTTTTGGATAGACTTTAGGCTTATTTATATAGAAATCGTGGAGTCTTAAGTCGTAGAAAACTGATCAAATATAAGGAGAATATTTAATTAGAATCAATCAATTTCTTACGATGATGATTGAGATCCTGCGACCGTCTATGACTTATATATATGTATAGAAGCCTCTTATTTGCAAACGATAATATGATTATTTGTTACTTTGATGAATGAGAAATAATTAATTTACAATAATAATCGATCACTTTTTTAACAAATATCGCATTTGTTTTCCCTTGATTTGTTCCTATAATAAAATCATCTTTCTCAGTGTACATCTTATGACATATATACATATAAAATTAGAATATTAATTATAAGTTCTTACAAGTTTTTACAAGGATACGTTACGAGTCTTACGATTCTGCTTAGAATTGATCCAATAGTTTATGAATAATACGTATTTTTATTGCATGTTTATGAAGAAGAACATAAGTATCGATCAAACAAATTTTTAAATTGTAGTTTATTTCATTTCATTAGATACAAAATATACAGTAAATATTTGTTTATTTACATAATGAAACAAAAATACAGTAATCTGTTTATAATAAAGTTTGAAAATCAAAATAAAAATTAGTTATTGATCCAGTTTGTTGAATTCGTGTACTAGATACATGTGTCTTTGCAAGTGATACTTCCGTCTGAAAGCTTTATCACATGTCGAACAGATAAAATTGCGTTCCTTTTTACATTCTCTGCGTAGTAGATGAGTGTCATCTTTGCAAATTCTTCCGCAATCGGGACATATCACGAAGTTTAATTTTCTGTTATTCTCGTCCCCTGAAAGTGACAGCGATTTCCGGTTAATAAAATGTTAAATAACAAGTACAAAATATCATAATAATTATAATAATAACTTTATTGCATTGCATGAACTTACAAATTAGATTTACAGTTAGTAATAGTACATATAGAAGTGGTAACGGTAAGAGCAAGGTTCAAGCAAATGGCGAGATGACAACAATATTGCTGATGTAATTAATTAGTTATAAGATTTGATTTGTATCGACAATGGCATGGTTTACACTGTGCGCTTAGTCCGAGAAATTTGAGAAAACTGAGCGATGAGCGGAAAGAGAGAAAGACAGAAGATCATTGTAACGAGTCATAAGTAATGAATTAAAGTGAAATTCATAGTTAAAATATAACATGCGATCAATATAAAAAAAACAGAGAGTTTTGTATAATTATCAATTATCAATGAAAGTGCCATCGATTTTAAATCCATGAATGTAGAATGTAAATAGGATAAATGTTATAATTAAAGCTCATTTTAAACAATGTATAAGTGATGTTTCACAATACAATTCTATTTGTAATTTGTAATATATCGTATATTTTTATACACGCATTATAAACATAATTCATATAATAATTTGTATTTTTGTATTTTTGTACGTATGTATATTTCAATATGTATCCCTCCATATGTGTTCTTCGAATGTTTTTTTATAGTATATGGCAAATAAAGTTATAAATAGAACTGTATTCCGAATTTTGACGTGAATTATTAAATTGTTATTGTAAAATGGACGGAAAGAGAATATAATTTTTTTGTAAATAAATTATAATATTATACACATATTCATGTACATATGTAAATAACTATTAAACGGATATATTATTTTGAATAAAAATCAGAAATAGAATTATATAAAGGAATTATATAAAGGAAAGAAAATCTTTGCATCGAAATATTTTATTTACATCATTTTACGCCGTTTATATTTCTGTTTTTTATCTCAATTATATAAACTGTCTCAGAAAGTAAACATGAATATTATTTGTAATATTAATATTTATAATATTTGTTATATTTTTGACAATTGCTATTTTATTTAAGTGTTTTTAGACTGACTTTTGTATTTAAGGTGATTTTTTAGTAACTCGAGTTACCATCGAAATGTTTAATTTATGTATATAATAAGGTTGAAGTACCGAACATATGTGTGCAAAATTTTAAGGTAGGTTAACGATGAAACGATAGAGAAAAAAAAGTTGAAAATATAACTTAGTGATAGGTAAGGATCGGAGACTAACTGCACAAAAATATTATCATAGGTTTCTCAAAAAAACGAGAGTATAATAGTTTAAAAAATTACGACTGTAATAATCACAAAAAAGTAAAAATAATAGGCCATTCTGGAAAGATATTTACATGCATAAACTTGCAAATTTAATCTTGAAAAATAAATATAACTTCACCTTGTTTTGTTTGAGAAAGATAGCAGCTCTTGATTTGCTATCGTACATTTCATCCTTCATTAAGACATACACGTAATTTTAACATTTTATTCAAATTATGCAGATATTTGTGATTTTGGGTGAACCCTGGTGAGGTATCCCAATTTTTCAGTACTTTCCTAAAAAATCACCTTAAAATATTTAATCTAAATAAATGAAAGGAAGATTAATAACGAAGAAATTAATATAGAGAGAAATGGTTAAAAAAAAAAATAAAAAGTACTATATCTTATTTGTAAATACAACAAATCTGCACATATTCTATTATATAAATAGAGCATATGTAGAATATTCAACCATTGAAAAGTACTTTAATTATTTTGGAAATTAATTAGATTAAAAAATTTTAATTTAAAAATATTAAGTCTATATTTTTTATTTATAATTAAAATTAATTAAAATTGATATCGCGTAAAATTTGTGCATTTAGGTTCATGATTACGTTTACACATATATTCATTATCTGCTATTATTTTTCATAAATAATGTACATTAATATCATATTTTAGAACTGATCTTATTTTTCTTACATGTAATACATTTAATCATTTAACATCTGATGTTAATATAACTATAACAAATTTTACTATTATACGCAAATATGTAATTTAACTTTTTTTTTAATGATTCAAAGTTTTTCTCTATGATGAATTCGAATGATTAATTGTGCCACTTAAAAAAGATGTATTAAATCAAATATATTAAATTATTATAAATCTAAATTTAAAGAATAATACTTTTTTTTATTATCATAATAACGAATTTTGTTCTTTACAACGAAGAATGTTTAGATTTAACGTTCAAAACGGTCAAATTTAACATTCAATAATAGTTTATCAAAATTAATGTAAAACGCAAGAATATTTGGAGAAATATATTTTATGATGTATTAAAAATATTATGAAAATATGTTAAAAATATAATTTAAAATAAGCATGTTGTTGCATAAAAATTATTAAATCGTCGCGAATATACATAAAGATTACCGCGCGCGCAATTATTACCATATAGTAAGCCACACTAATTATCATTCGTATTGCATAACTCGAACAATAAGACAAGAGTATGTATCGCTTCACGTCATAATATTACTATCATTCGGAACACAGTCATTTCTTATCAATTAGCATTTAACTGATCCGCGTACTTGATAATCCTTATAATTGCAAATAAACATATGCACTCTTTAAGAAATATTAATTCCATCTAATTTATCTAAAGATAAAAAATCACAGCGATAGAAAGCAGAGAGATTATAGACCGATAATTAATTGTTTTTTATAATACTTAAGACTAAATAATTTTCGTATAATGATCTAAATTTCATTAGTAGCCAATCTCAATATCAATTGCTCAGCAATAAAAATAATTAATAAATTATATAAACACAAACTTGAACACTCAAAATTCTACGCGAAATCATCGATCAACTTGGATAATTTATAAGTCGAAGTCTATAATGATCTTTGATATTTGCATTTTAGGATTTTTACCTCTAATTAATCTCCATAATAAGCTATTAAAGTATTATGTTTGTGTGGAAGACTAATCGTATATGTTTTAACCGTATATATATATAT
>NW_012130620.1:0-4328 GCF_000143395.1 Atta cephalotes | reverse complement strand
GAGAGAGAGAGAGAGAGCCGTGAACGAGAAAAGAGAGAGGGAGATGCCCCGGGAGAGTGAGAGAGAGTGGAAAGAGAGAAACGGCAGAGATGCTGCTGACATTGCTTGAACATATTTGAGTTGCTCCGCTCATGACCAAATATTTATTTATTTGCTCGGTAATACACATTTGTATTAACCGCGTAGTGCGCGATTCGAGGCACGTTCATTCAGATTTCCCTCGCAAATTTCGTCGACCCGCCGCAACGCGCGCGCGACTAATTGGCAACCGCCCGCGGCCACTTATCGCACTTATCGCATTCATTGCACTCATATCGTTACTTACCTGTCGCCCCAATCACACGAGATATTATAGTCCTCGATATGTGAGAAATCCCTTCTGGCGCGATCCATTTCATTATTTGAAGCAATCTTCTGAAACATCTTCTTTTAAAAATAGTTCTTATTCTGTTTTCTTCCTATCATTCGTTTTTCGAGCGCAAAAGTCTATAACGTAACATAAACTATTTTGTATCAGTACATTCCGAAACACATTCACAATTGATGTTACAGTTATGTTAAATTTAAGTTTGCACAGCTGCAGTTTTTAACGAACGGCAACACTAAAACTGGAAGTAAAATAAAAAATTATCAATAAAAAGAGTTCTTATACTTATTCCTTGTTTATTTGAAAAGAAAAATTAGCCAACAATCGACAATTTTTTGTAAAATATAACGAATAATAATAATATATGTCGTGAAATAATATTAGCTGACGAACTTTTCACATCTTGTCATCTCTCTGCAGACATGTGATGCTAAATAGGCGTGAAAATCGCAAGCAGATGGTCGTCGACAATGTTGCGTGATAGATTCTACATGTAGAGAAAAGAGGAATAAGATGACGAATTATTAATTTTTTAAAGATAATAATAGATGAAAAGTAGACTTAACTCATTAAAGGCTTTAGGTAATAATACACAATCTCTTATAATTTGAATTCAATCCGACTACAAAAATAGATAATATATTAAGAAATGTGTTTTGGATGCATTCACTTGTAATTTTGCAGTATTTATATATAAGGATTTATATATAAGGACATAATTATAGTAAATACTTTCATTTTTTTAATAAAATTGCAATATTGTGTAATTAAAAACGAATACAATAACATATTAATATTTTTTGCATTACAATGATTTTATTAATTAAATAAAACTATATAATAACTGTGGGTAAAAGAATGTTTGGTAAAATGACGCTCTCATGAAGGCAGATTATAGATTATGTTACTCACATATAACTACGCATGACATTTTCGCAACTTAAATAATAAATAATTACTGATTATTCTTTGACATTAATTATCTATAAGTAAATATTATCATATATAATTCATTAAGCTTATTATTTCTTAAACATTATTAAATATCTAAGAAAAATTGTGTGTCATATATATATTAGATGTAGTAAAAAGAAATCCATTATTTTTCCATTCTAATTTCATGCAAAAATAATGGATTTCTTTTTACTACATCTAATATATAAAATGCAGAACCCTTATAAAACTTTAATATTAATACTGATCAATTAATCACATATTTTGAGTATTAAAATCTATTAATATCTTTGTGATATTAAGACATTAAATTTCATGTGATAGAGTTGTGATATCCAAGTTTAGTTCTAATGTTCTTTAATAATTTTATTTAAATCTTATTTTATTTTTGACTACACACGGTAGTAAGTAAATATATTGTACTAATAAATTTATTACATAATTACTACATACAATACATAAATATGTTAATGTTAATATTAATGTTTCAATAATTTTATTTTCAATAATTAAATTATATAAATTATATAAAGGTTTTATTTTGTTTATATTTTTCTCTAAAACTTTTTATAATATATTAAAACAGTATAAACATATCATAATAAATTCTTTTTAATTCATAAAAAGTATATTTTTAATTTAAATTGACTTTTCATCATCTTATCCACTACTAAAAGTTATCTTGTCCACATGTAGGGCCAACATGACGAATTGTATGTCCTTAAAAAATTGATATGTCCTTAAAAAAATTAAATTTTAAAGAATTGTAATTTATTTAACTTTATAATTTTTACAAATGATAACTGAAACTGTAGTGAACTTGAAAAAAAAAATCATTCTCTTTACCTTATCACAGAAATTGGAGAAAAAATCGACAAACCTTAAGTTCGTCATCTTACCTCCCTTTCCCTTATGTGTGTGTACCTTATGCGAGTATACACTCTTTGACAAAAAAAAAGTTACGCACAGGTATATCAACAAATTTCCAGGTACTCGATATTCCGGCCATTTACTTTTCTCCGCGTCTTTCCCGGGACCGGAGATCCTCAATATATACCATTTTGATCGCGTTACCGGCTGCAGTTCACTGCTATACCATTATTTGGCTGAACCAATCTTTACCTTTGATACGAAGCGGTATAAGTGGAGGGAATTACTGGAACGGCTGTTTGAGTTGGAAATATTTGGAGTGACGCTTCGTTCTGCCGAAGGGTTTATTGAATTTTGTTTGGCGATATTGTAACTTCGGCTGCTTGACATACGCCGGAGTATCTCTCAATCACTGCGCTGCATATGTTTCCGCGTTTCACTAGCAAATCAATCGAGTTTCTCCTCAATTTTACCGGAAAATCATAAATCTCTGGTTGTGAGAAAAATTTTGGAAAAACGAATTGTAATAAAGAAGAGGATGGAAATAAATATTAATTCTCATGAATATTAATTCTTCTGCTATTTACATTAGCAGTAATTTATTTATTGAAGAAATATTTATTTTAGTAGTCGATATAAAATATAAATTTATTATTAGTACTCTCTCTCTTTACAAAAAAAATTGATTTCATGGAAATATCTATAATATTGAACTAAGACAATTATATCTGTTGATATTATGATATCGAGATAATTCCAGTTGCAAAAAAAATAATATCAACCGATATCTATGCATGTACATTAATAAGTTTATCTAAAAAATATTGTCGATTGGCTACCGATTGGGTGAACCTTCGGCTACACACTTTGACAATCGGAGAAAGCAATCACTAATACGTAACGATATTATCACAAAGTAATGTAGGTCGGGCGCAAACAAAACTCTGTTTATCGATTAATTATCAATGAAAACTATACATGGCGGTAATCTCAGCGATTATCCCTGAGGCGCCATAAAACCGTTTGTCTCGCTCGACATGTCTACGCCCCGACGCGTGAACAAGCAAGATGTTGTCAACATTTTTATCTAAAAGGGGTCGGAAACCCATTATCATGCCTGGGAAAATCCGTAAATATAGCAATGTTGGCTTTCAAATCGCAAATGGCGACGATAACTGGTGCCAAACGAATCTCGCTCTCAGTTAAAAATAATAACGTGCTATCCAAACTTTATCTTTTTTATATTTTGTACATCTAGCAAATTCTAGCCAGGGCAACATGTAGAAGAAAGATAGAGAAACAAAAATTAAATTAGAATTAAATTATATTAGAATTAAATTATATTTATATCTATATCTATACACTGCACTGTTAAAAACAAAATATTAATTATAGTGAATTTTCTAAGACATGCAAATTAAAATTAAAATGATTAAAATTAACATTTTTAACATTTTTTTGTATAAAAACGATTCTCAGAAAATTCACTATAAGTCTTTAAATTAACATTTTATTTTTAGCAGTGTATAGAATGTATAATCAAAATCCTGAAGATGCTCAATTACTCGAATTTTAACTGTAAGCGTTGCCCGGGGCGGTACGAAGCGGTTCGAAATTAATCGTACATTTATTCAAGGACTTCCAATAAAATCGGAAACGCCTACGAAGCTGGAATCGAGGAGGCGCGGCTTGGAACCGCGCGTGTACGTGCCCACGATAACACGTACATCACGATTACTGGCGAAATCACGTTTCCGGAACGGCGAATAAACGCGTTCGACGATTTGCGAGTGTTTCCCCGGAAATTTTCGCCTCGCTTCCTGGATTCCATACGCTTTCGTTGGTACGTAAATATCGACTCTCTACGTCCGCTCAAGGAAGTTTGCAGTTCGCTACGACTGCGTTTCCATAGCGCAGGAACACATAGGACGTTATTAAAACAGATTAGTGTCGAAAATTGCGATCTTTTTCTCTCTGCGTTTTCCTGTTTGTTTATGCCTTCATATCCTTTAATATCTGACAACAATTTTACTTTGTAATCGATGAATTAAATAGAAAAAGATGTATGTGCATATTTACATCACATGATCTACACATACACACACACACACACACACACACACACACACACAAAAAA